>NC_142080.1:8510000-8680000 GCF_059756535.1 Pantherophis guttatus
CTTTTTTTCTTTTTTCTTCCCCCCCCCAAATAGTTGGGCAACTTCTCCAAAGCGCGCTTTTGGAGATGCGTAATGGAGAGGCTGGAGCTGTGGCGCGGTGGTGGGGATTTGCAGCCCCCCCCCAGCTCCCGGGTGGGGTGAGGACCGGACTGGGGAAGGGGTGCAGAGGGGTGGGGGAGTGGGGAAGCAGGGAATTGTGGCCGGGGGAGGGGGGGTCCAGGGCTTCTCTTCCCGGGGCGTGTCCGGGTCTCTTGGGACCAGCCTCTTTTTTTGTGTTTTGTTTTGCACCGGGAGTTTTCTCCCCAAAGGGTTGCTTGCCCCTTAAGCGGAGAGGGCGCCTTTTGGAGAAGGCGAGGCGAGGCGAGTCTTCGGGTGGGGGTGGGGGGGGCCACTGGGCAGGCTTGGCTGGCTGGCTGGCTGGTTGGTTGGTTGGTTCCCCGGCCAAGGTCGAGCTCTGTGGGGCAGGCAGGCTGGCTTTGCTACAAGTGTGGGCACGGTGGGAGGGCGGGGATCCCCTCCCTTGCTTGCTCGCTCGCTCCGCTTTCCTGGAGTGACCGAATGACCACAATGCGCTTATTTGTCCGGGTTGCCAGAGAGTTTGGCACGCGCGGATCTTGCGGTGCTGAGGGCTAGGAAAGAGGGATGAAGAGGAAAAAGGAAAGAAGGAAGGAAGACCAGAGATAGACAGAGAGAAAGGAAGGAAGGAAGGAAGGAAGGAAGGAAGACCAGAGACAGACAGAGAGGAAGGAAGGAAGGAAGGAAGGAAGGAAGGAAGGAAGGAAGGAAGGAAGACCAGAGACAGACAGAGAGAAAGGAAGGAAGGAAGGAAGGAAGGAAGGAAGGAAGGAAGACCAGAGACAGACAGAGAGAAAGGAAAGAAGGAAGGAAGGAAGGAAAGAAAGAAAAAGAAAGAGAAAAGGTTAGGGAGGGAGGAAGAAAAGCAAGAGAGAGGGAGAGAAAGCAAGAAAGGGAAAAAGAAGAGGAGGAGGAAGGGTGAGAGGGAGGAAGGAAGAGAAAAAAGAGAGGGAAAGAAAGAAGAGAAAGGTTGGGAGAGAGGAAGGAAGAGAAAAAAGTGAGAGAGGGAAAGGAAGGAAGAAAGAAAGAAAGAAGGAAGGAAGAAGGTTGGGAGGCAGGAAGGAAAGAAGAGAAAAAAGCAAGAGAGGGAGAGAAAGAAAGAAAGAAGCTGTTGAAGGAAGAACCTTGCAAATTAAAATTGTTGCCTTTGCAGCAGTTTTGGAAAGGGTGGGTGAGCAGGAGGAAGGGTGGGAGGGGAGGAAGGAAGGAAGAGAAAAAAGAAAAAGAAAGAAAGAAAGAAAGAAAGAAAGAAAGAAAGAAAGAAAGAAAGAAAGAAAGAAAGAAAGAAGCTGTTGAAGGAAGAACCTTGCAAATTAAAATTGTTGCCTTTGCAGCAGTTTTGGAAAGAGTGGGTGAGCAGGAGGAAGGGTGGGAGGGGAGGAAGGAAGGAAGAGAAAAAAGAAAAAGAAAGAAAGAAAGAAAGAAAGAAAGAAAGAAAGAAAGAAAGAAAGAAAGAAAGAAAGAAGCTGTTGAAGGAAGAACCTTGCAAATTAAAATTGTTGCCTTTGCAGCAGTTTTGGAAAGGGTGGGTGAGCAGGAGGAAGGGTGGGAGGGGAGGAAGGAAGGAAGAGAAAAAAGAAAAAGAAAGAAAGAAAGAAAGAAAGAAAGAAAGAAAGAAAGAAAGAAAGAAAGAAAGAAAGAAGCTGTTGAAGGAAGAACCTTGCAAATTAAAATTGTTGCCTTTGCAGCAGTTTTGGAAAGAGTGGGTGAGCAGGAGGAAGGGTGGGAGGGGAGGAAGGAAGGAAGAGAAAAAAGAAAAAGAAAGAAAGAAAGAAAGAAAGAAAGAAAGAAAGAAAGAAAGAAAGAAAGAAAGAAAGAAAGAAAGAAAGAAAGAAAGAAAGAAAAGCTGTTGAAGGAAGAACCTTGCAAATTAAAATTGTTGCCTTTGCAGCAGTTTTGGAAAGGGTGGGTGAGCAGGAGGAAGGGTGGGAGGGGAGGAAGGAAGGAAGAGAAAAAAGAAAAAGAAAGAAAGAAAGAAAGAAAGAAAGAAAGAAAAGCTGTTGAAGGAAGAGCCTTGCAAATTAAAATTGTTGCCTTTGCAGGAGATTTGGAAAGGGTGGGTGAGCAGGCCCCACAGGGGAGGGAGGCATATGGGGCTGTTTTAAGAAGAAAGAGTTTAAGAGAGGAAATTGGCTTTGGGAACCCTGGCAATGTTTTTGAACCCATCATCCGTTTCTTGCCCCCTGTTTGGGGTCGTCCTGAAACTTTGGAGCCCTAGGAGGAAGCTACTAAACAGGGATTCCTTTGCTGGAAGCTTATCTGATTTCTAGGTTTTTTGACACTGCAGGCCACAATTTCTCAACCTCCGTGACTTGAACATACCTGGACTTCAACACCCAGATTTCCCCAGCCAGCTTTGCTTTGAATTCTGGGAGTTGAAGTCCAGGCACCTTAAAAGTAACTGACATTGAAAAATATTGCTGTACACTAACACAGATCTCCTACTACAGTAGTTATTTTGCTATTTCATAGTAACTGGGGTGTGTGTGTGTGGAAATCTACCTATACTTGCCAATTTGAAAACGTAGACCCAAAGAAAATATAAATGTGGGCCCAGGTGTCCAAGATTGATGGATATAGCCCTGTTACAACAGGACTAAAATATTACTTATTAAATTTATAGGCTGCCCGACTCTCAGGAATTTTTCAGTGGTTTACAGAAAGTATGAATTCTTGGTGCCCAGGCATGTTTTGAGATTCTTGATAAGGTAAAGGTTTCCCTCGCACATGTGTGCTAGCTATTCCCAACTCTAGGGGGCGGTGCTCATCTCTGTTTCAAAGCCGAAGAGCCAGCGCTGTCCGAAGACGTCTCCGTGGTCATGTGGCCGGCATGACTCAACGCCAAAGGCGCACGGAACGCTGTTACCTTCCCGCCAAAGGTGGTCCCTATTTTTCTACTTGCATTTTTTACCTGCTTTCGAACTGCTAGGTTGGCAGAAGCTGGGACAAGTCACGGGAGCTCACCCCGTTACACGGCACTAGGGATTCGAACCGCCGAACTTCCGACCTTTCTGATCGAGAAGATCAGAAATATTTACTTACTTATTTATTTATAAATAAATAAATACATTTATTTATTTACTTATTGGATTTTTATCTAATACCATCCACACCGATACTGATAGGGCAAGCAAAAGAATATAAAATGAGAGTAAACCCCACTCCCTACTACCCCTTGATGATATTACCTAGATTGGCAACCAAGCTCAGGGAGCACCAAGGACAGACCAATTAAAGATGAAAATTGGATCAGCTGTGCTGATGGAAACCAGAAACAGATCTGTTTTATACTGAATGGTGACATGCAGGGGGTCCTCGACTTACGACCATCACGGAGGACTAAAATTTCTGTTGCTAAGTGAGACACCTGGAAGTGAATTTTGCCTCATTTTGCAACCTTTCTTGTCACCGTTGTTAAGCGAATCGGTGAGGTTGTTACGTCAGCGACGCTGTTGTTAGGTGAGTCTGGCTTCCCCGTCGACTTTGCTTGTCCGACGGTCGCAAAAGGGGATTGCGTGGTTTTTTTTTCAACCTTTGCGACTTAAGATGGGTGGACTTCAACTCCCAGAATTCAGCTGGCTGGAAGTTGTCTCCTCTTAAAGTATGTTTACTGGAGAATTCTGGGAGTTGAAGTCCAACCATCTTATAAGTTATCAGGGTTGAGAAATATCGTTCCAATGTTTTGATATAAATAATTGTGCAATGAATCCAGGCAGATATATTGTGTGTCTTCACTGCCCTTCTTATCCAAGTGATATATTTATTTGGGCACGGCAGTCGATCGAACTGGCTTCTTCCCGGCTCGTTAGATCACACCCAGAGTTGAAAAGGATCTCTCGATTAAAATGGATCCTATAAAACAATGTTTTCCAACCTTTGTAAGCCCCTATAAGACGTGTGGGACTTCAACTCCCAGAATTCTCCATTTAACATGGCTGGCTGAGGACTTCTGGGGGTTGAAGTCCACACATCTTAAAAAACTGCTATAAAATTATGCTGGGGCCTCATTGCTTAAAATTTCTAACCAGCACGATCTTTATGCTGGTAGAAGAGCCTCGACTGGGAGACTGGAACAAATAAGGCCATTTTGCCCCAAAATGCATCTTTGACTGGTTCATTCAAGTTTCTAGTCCTCAATATATATATTTTTCATATACTTGCCACTCTGAGTGAATCTGGTTTAGCCTGTTGTGGCCAGAGAGAAAATAGAGAAGAACAAAAATATTATAAAGCATAGGCGTTTTGGAACAGATTCTGTATTCACTGAAGGCAGTTGGAGGAACAGCTGTTGTGAAGCTTCCATATGTTGTTTTCTTATAATTAAGTGTGCATGTGGTTGTGTTGCTCCTTAGAAGCCTCTGAGGTGCCCTTAGCATCGTTAATGCCAGTAGTCATAATCCTATGACAATCCTATTTTCTGATGCTTCTGCGTTTCTTTTTAAATTCAGCCCTATTGGCTTGCTGGTAAAATTGTATTATTTTTCAGGCTGTGTTTTATTCTGCAGGCAGTCCTTGACTTACAACGGTTCCATTAAGTGACCGTTCAAAGTCACTGAAACGACAACACTGAAAAAAAGTGACTTATAATGACCGTTTTTCGTACAATCGTTGCAGCATCCTCCGATTGAATTCAAAATTCAGTCGCTTGAATTGAACTGAATTGAACTGACTCCTATTTACGACGGACACTCGGGTAGCAACCGAACCATGGTTAGCGCAGCCCAGTCTCACTAGCTAACACAGGGGTCTGCAACCTTAAACACTCAAAAGAGCCATTTGGACCCGTTTCCCACAGAAAAGAAAACACCGGGAGCCACAAAAACCCTTCTCGTGCTTGACTATTTCTTGAGCGGCCACAAAACTAGCAAATGTAGTTGGAATTAAACGTTCTGTTTTCTTCTGAAACTTTTCTTTTCTTGGATTTATCCATGGTTGAAAAGCTCAATAAATTGCGTGCCAGTGGATGTCGCACATTGGCGGTTGTGACGCATATTTTGAGCGACAGGGAGCTGCAGCAGAGGGGTGAAAGAGCCACATGCGGCTCCAGAGCCGCAGGTTGCTGACCCCTGAACTAACATAATAGCCTCGATGCGAAAGAGACACATTCTCCACATCCTGGTTTGTGACTCCTTTTTGATCCTAATAAGGAGGGACAGATCTGCATCTGCATATCAAAGGAGCATAAAACAGCCCTCCACTCCATTTCCTGGACTTTCCCGCCCCATCCCCCTCCGTCTCCCGCCCTCTGGACTACAAACTGAATTAGGAGTGGGCTGCTTCTCTTCGGATCCTGGCTCATGCCCGCTGCGCAGACATTGTTCAGAAGCCAGCATGGCATTTCCTGAAATTCTTAATTCAGGAATAGCTTAGGGCTGGTCAGCTGGCAGCCAGGATTTCTATTTTCAGCTTCGAAAATGGATCTGATGGGTTGGGGCGGAGAGACGGGTCTTTCTCCCCGTGGCGGGAGGAACAACAATAAAAGAGGAGAGGGCAGGTAGTTCTCCACTTGCAACGGTCTCACATAGCGACCGTTGGAAATTACGAAAGCGCTGAAAAAAAGGGACACGATCATCGGTCGCCCTTAGAACCGTTTGCTGCATCCCTTTTGTGGCCGCGGGATCAAAACCCGGGCGCAGATACACATTTGGACAAATTTCGTCTTAGTTCCTTAACAGAGTTGGGAGGGACCTTGTAGGTCATCTAGTCCAACCCCCCGCGCAAGCAGGAGACCTTACACCATTTCTGACAGATGGGCAGTACAGTCTTTTCTTCAAAGCTTCCAGGGATGAAGCTCCCACAACTTCCGAAGGCAACTTCTGTTCCGTGGGTTGATTGTTCTCGCTGTCGGGAAATTCCTTCTTATTTCCGGGTTGAATCTCTCCTTGATCAATTTCCATCCATTCTTCCTTGTCTTCCCTTGGAGAATAGCTTGACCCCCTTCCTCCTCTCTGTGGCAGCCCCTCAAATATTGGAAGATGCTCTCCTGTCTCCTCTGGTCCTTCTCTTCTCTAGACCAGCCAGGCCCAGTTCCTGCAACCGTTCATCGTATGTTTGAGCCTCCAGTCCCTTCAACATCCTGGTTGCTCTTCTCTGCACTTTTTCTAGAGTCTCCAAATCTTTTTTTATAGTGTAGTGACCAAAACTGGATGCAGGATTCCAAGTGTGGTCTTACTAAGGCTTTATAGTTCCAGGTTGCTTCTCTCCTTGATTAGTTTCCATCCATTGTTTCGTATCTGGCCTTCGGGTGCTTTGGAAAATAGCTTGACCCCCTTCCTCCTCTCTGTGGCAGCCCCTCAAATATTTTAAGATGCTCTCCTGTCTCCCCTGGTCCTTCTCTTCATTAGGCTAGACGTACTTAGCTCCTTCAGCCGTTTATCGTACAATTTGGCCTCCAGTTTTTTTATGATCTGCAAGAGGACAGTCGCTTAAATTTGTATTTGTATTTGTATTTTATTATATTTGTATACCGCCCTTCTCCCGAGGGACTCAGGGCAATGAACAGCCATGGTAAAAACAATGTACAACGAAAATTAAAAGCTTATTAAAATAATTCAATCAATCGGCCAAATTTAAAACATCCAACTATGAGCCAGCCATGTGCGGCAGCTGCCCAAAAAAGCAAACACAATCCTAGGCTGCATTAACAGGAGGACAGAATCAAGCTCACGTGAAGTGTGAATACTACTTTATAATGCCTTGGGGAGGCCACACTTGGAATATTGCATCCAATTTTGGTCGCCACGATATAAACTAAGATGTTGAGATTTTAGAAAGAGTGCAGAGAAGAGCAACCAAGAGGATTAGGGGGCTGGAGGCTAAAACATACGAAGAACGGTTGCAGGAACTTGGTATGTCTAGTTTAAAGAAAAGAAGGACTAAGGATAGCAGTCTTTTAAAATTTGAGGGGCTGCCACAAAAAAGAGGGAGTCAAACGCCCTGAAGGCAAGACAAGAAGCAACGGATGGAAACTAATCAAGGAGAGAAGCAACCTGGAATTAAGGAGAAATTTCCTGACAGTGACAATATTTAACCAGTGGAACAGCTTGCCACCAGAAGTTGTGGGTGCCCCATCACTGGAGGCTTTCAAGAAGAGATTGGACAGCCATTTGTCCGGAATAGTAGAGGGTCTTCTCTTTGAGCAAGGGGTTGGACTAGAAGACCTCCAAGGTCCCTTCGAACTGTGTTATTCCGTTATCTTTGTGGTTCTTCTCTGCACTCTTTCTAGGGTCTCAGCCTTTTTCTTGTACGTTAGTTGACTGAAATGCGCTATTGCTTAGCGCATTGTAAGCCGCCCTGAGTCTCCGGAGAAGGGCGGCATATAAATCAATTTTTATTTTTTTTTAAATGGTGCTTGCCGGAGGGGGAATCCAAAGGGAAGTGCAGAAGAAGGCCTCTGGACGGCTTTTGCATGTCCTACACCTGCCTTAATTTTCTTCCCTGGCCTCCCAGGCGGAGTCGTGGATATTTTCTCTCTGGCCTTAATTGCAAGAAACTCCAGCCATCTTCTGACGCATCAAAGGAAATGCTACCTAAGCATTCTGATCTCCAGCGTCCAACACGGGCAAATTGCATTCTGTAAGAAGCCGTAGCAAAACTGCCTTATGAACAGATTGCCCAAAGCTCTTCATCCGCCTGCTTGGGTGGTCTCTGGGTTATTATGGGAAAGCAGAGGCAGTTTATAGCAGAATAACAGAGTCGGAAGGGAACTTGGAGGTCTTCGAGTCCAACCCCCTGAACAACCAATTAAATATGGGGTAGCAATGTGCGGCAGCAGCCCAAAAAGCCAATGCAATCCTAAATTGCATTAACAGAGGGATACAATCAAGATCAAAGGAGGTACTAATACCACTCTATAAAGCCTTAGTAAGGCCACACCTAGAATCCTGCATCCAGTTTTAGTCACCACACTATAAAAAAGATGATGAGACTAGAAAAAGTGCAGAGAAGAGCAACCAGGATGATTAGAGGACTGGAGGCTCAAACATACGATGAACAGTTGCAGGAACTGGGCCTGGCTGGTCTAGGGAAGAGAAGGACCAGGGGAGACAGGAGAGCAGTCTTCCAGTATTTGAGGGGCTGCCCCAGAGAGGAGGAAGGGGGTCCATCTATTTTCCAAAGCAGGCCAGACAAGGAATAATGGATCGAGAGATTCAACCTGGAAATAAGGAGAAATTTTCTGACAGTGAGAACAATCAACCCACGGAACAGAAGTTGCCTTCGGAAGTTGTGGGAGCTTCATCCCTGGAAGCTTTCAAGAAGAGACTGGACTGCCATCTGTCAGAAATGGTGTCGGGTCTCCTGCTTAGGCAGGGGGTTGGACTAAATGACCTACGAGGTCCCTTCCAACTCTGTTAATCTGTTAACCCTACACCATTCCAGACAGATTTTCTGTTTCTGTCGTTCCCTTCTGGGAGGAGGTTTCGAAGTATTTCTAGCAGGATTACCAGATTCTGTAACAGCTTTGTTCCTTATGCCATCCGTCTGGTAAAGTCACAAGAGTCCCCTTTCTCGCCATGTACATGTATACATCTGAACTAGATGTGTTATTTCTCCTTGTCATGTAATATATGTGGGCATATGCATAATTTTGCATGTATGTATGTATGTATTTATTTTGTCATGTTTATGTAGTATAGGAGGTGATGAGCCTTTGAGAGCTGTATGCAACGAAATTTAATTTTAATGTATGCCGATTAGTGTACGTCCAAAGTGACAAAGTTATTCTAAGATAGTTGTCCAATCTCTTCTGAAAATTCTCCAAATAATGAAGCACCCACAACTTCTGGAGGCAAGTTAATTGTTCTCACTTGTCAGGAATTTTCTCCTTAGTTCTAGGTTGCTTCTCTCCTTGATTAGTTTCCACCCGTTGCTTCTTGGTGCTTTGGGAAATAGGTTGACCCAATTTCAGACAAGTGGCTGTCCAGCCTCTTCTTAAAAGCCTCCAGTGTTGCAACACCCACAGCTTCTGGTGGCAAGCAGTTCCACTGGTTAATTGTTCTCACTGTCAGGACATCTCTCCTGTATTCCAGTTTGCTTCTCTCCTTGATTTGGTTTCCATCCATCATTTTTTTGTCCTGCCTTCTGGTGCTTTGGGAAATACGTTGACCCAATTTCAGACAAGTGCCTGTCCTGTCTTGTCTTAAAAACCTTAAAAACCGGACAAATGGCTGTCCAATCTCTTCCTGAAAGCCTCCAGTGATGGGGTACCCACAACTTCTGGTGGCAAGCTGTTCCACTGGTTAATTGTTCTCACTGTCAGGACATTTCTCCTGAATTCCAATTTGCTTCTCTCCTTGATTTGGTTTCCATCCGTCGTTTTTTTTGTCTTGCCTTCTGGTGCTTTGGGAAATTGGTTGACCCAATTTCAGACAAGTGGCTGTCCAGCCTCTTCTTAAAAGCCTCCAGTGTTGCAACACCCACAGCTTCTGGTGGCAAGCAGTTCCAATGGTTAATTGTTCTCACTGTCAGGACATTTCTCCTGAATTCCAGTTTGCTTCTCTCCTTGATTTGGTTTCTATCCATCGTTTTTTTGTCCTGCCTTCTGGTGCTTTGGGAAATAGGTTGACCCAATTTCAGACAAGTGGCTGTCCTGTCTTGTCTTAAAAACCTCCAATGTTGGAGCACCCACAGCTTCTGGTGGCAAGCTGTTCCACTGGTTAATTGTTCTCACTGTCAGGACATTTCTCCTGAATTCCAGTTTGCTTTTCTCCTTGATTTGGTTTCCATCCGTCGTTTTTTTTGTCTTGCCTTCTGGTGCTTTGGGAAATTGGTTGACCCAATTTCAGACAAGTGGCTGTCCAGCCTCTTCTTAAAAGCCTCCAGTGTTGCAACACCCACAGCTTCTGGTGGCAAGCAGTTCCAATGGTTAATTGTTCTCACTGTCAGGACATTTCTCCTGAATTCCAGTTTGCTTCTCTCCTTGATTTGGTTTCTATCCATCGTTTTTTTGTCCTGCCTTCTGGTGCTTTGGGAAATAGGTTGACCCAATTTCAGACAAGTGGCTGTCCTGTCTTGTCTTAAAAACCTCCAATGTTGGAGCACCCACAGCTTCTGGTGGCAAGCTGTTCCACTGGTTAATTGTTCTCACTGTCAGGACATTTCTCCTGAATTCCAGTTTGCTTTTCTCCTTGATTTGGTTTCCATCCGTCGTTTTTTTTGTCTTGCCTTCTGGTGCTTTGGGAAATAGGTTGACCCAATTTCAGACAAGTGGCTGTCCAGCCTCTTCTTAAAAGCCTCCAGTTTTGCAACACCCACAGCTTCTGGTGGCAAGCAGTTCCACTGGTTAATTGTTTTCACTGTCAGGACATTTCTCCTGTATTCCAGTTTGCTTTTCTCCTTGATGAGTTTGCATCCATCGTTTTTTTGTCCTGCCTTCTGGTGCTTTGGGAAATTGGTTGACCCAATTTCAGACAAGTGGCTGTCCAGCCTCTTCTTAAAATGCAGCACCCACCACTTCTGAAGGCGAGCCATTCCACCGGTTTCCTCTTTGGTTGCATCACACACGTGCTTCGCAACCTCGCAAGCGGCCGTGCTCCTCACACCCTTTGTGGCGGTTGAGCTGGCTCAGCCAGGAAGGCAGGAAGTTGCCCGATTGCTAAACAGAACAGGATCTGAAGAAGTGGGGCATATCTGTGCCTCTTAGGTGTTTCTGACAAATCATGGCTTAACGCAGTCCGACTGCCATACCAGGGAGCCAAACGTGGATGCTGATCCCAGGGGGAAAGCTACAAAGGCCGTAAGTGCGAAACACGGTCATAAACTCACTGTTTTCAGTGCCGTTGCAACGTCGTACAGTCCCTAAAAGGCAATCTGGAATTGAGGAGAAATTTCCTGACAGCGAGAACAGATAATCAGTGGAACAGCTTGCCACCAGAAGTGGTGGGTGCATCCATCCATGGACGTTTTGAAGAAGAGTTTGGTCAGACATTTTGTCTGGAATGGTATAGGGTCTCCTGCTCGAGCAGGGGGCTGGACTAGAAGACCTCCAAGGGCCCTTCCAACTCTGTTCTGATTAAATGAACTGTTGTAAATTGAAGGCTACCTGTATTTATTTAGGGTGCCTTATTTGTGCCAAAGATACGCAAATTGACATTTCTGATGAGCTTTTCGTAGGGATCCCAAGAGGAAAGGATCCTGACTCTGGGGAGGGGGGTTTACAGATTAGCAGGGTTGGGAGGGACCTTGGAGGTGATCTAGTCCAACCCCCCACCCAAGCAGGAAACCCTACACGATTTCTGACAGATAGTAGTCCGGTCTCTTCTTCAAAGCTTCCAATGATGAAGCTCCACAATTTTTGAAGGCAGCTTCTGTTCCACGGGTTGATTGTTGTCACTGTCAGAAAATTCCTCCTTATTTCCAGGTTGAATCTCTCCTTGATCAGTTTCCATCCATTATTCCTTGTCTGGCCTTCTGGTTATTTGGAAAATAGCTTGACCCCCTTCCTCCTCTCTGGGGCAGCCCCTCGGATATTGGAAGTTGCTCTCCTGTCTCCCCTGGTCCTTCTCTTCACTAGACCAGCCAGGCCCAGTTCCTGCAACCGTTCATCGTATGTTTTAGCCTCCAGTCCCCTAATTATCCTGGTTGCTCTTCTCTGCACTCTTTCTAGAGTCTCTACATCTTTTTTATAGTGTGGTGACCAAACCTGGATGCCGTATTCCAACTGGGGTCTTATCAAGGCATTATAAAGTTCACTTTAACAGATTAACAAAGTTGGAAGGGACCTTGGAGGTCATCTAGTCCAACCCCCCACCAAACAGGAGACCCTACACCATTTCTGACAGATGGGCAGTCCAGTCTCTTCTTGAAAGCTTCCAGGGATGAAGCTCCCACAACTTCCGAAGGCAACTTCAGTTCCATCATTTGATTGCTCTCATTGTAAGAAAATCTCTCCTTATTTCTAGGCTGAATCTCTCTCCTTGATCAGTTTCCATCTGTTATTCCTTGTCTGGCCTTCAGGTGCTTCGGAAAATAGCTTGACTCCCTTCCTCCTCTTTGTGAACATAGAAATTCTTGTTTCTATGGATGGAATTTCTTGTGAGTTTTGTCCAGCGGAACAAGACAGTTTGGAAGGATGTGTTTTGACTACACAATCGTCAAGACATGTGCTTGTCAGGTGCCGATGACTGGCTCCTGTCCCAAGGCTTCATCCCCGTGTCCAACTGCCGAGGTCCTTTCTCTCCTGGGGTCTGGAGAGAATTGATGTGGCCATCTGACTTTCAAAAACTTTTAAGCACAATATACAGGAAAGTCCTCCACTTAAGGATTTCAAGTTTGGCGCCCCGAAAGGTCCGTTGCTAAGTGAAACATTTTGTCAAGTGAGTTTGGCCCGTTTTCACAGCCTTTTTTTTGCCACCGTTGTTAAGTGAATCACTGCAGTTGTCGAGCTAGTAACACGGTCGTTGAGTTGAATCTGGCTTCCAAGTTGATTTTGCTGATCGGAAGGTCGCAAAAGGGGGGGATCGCGTGACCCTGGGGTGCTGCCAACCGTCATAAATGCGAATCAGTTGCCAAGGGCCTGGATTTTGAGCACGTGACCGTGAGGATGCTGCAGCGGTCGTAAGTGTGAGGAACGGTCGTAAGTCAGTTTTTCTCAGTACCGTCGTAACTTTGAACGGTCATTAAACGAACTGTAAGTGCACAGGTTGTATAAAGTTTGATTTATTGATCCTCCTGTATCTCAAAGTTATTTCTTACGTACTCTTTTTCAGAATGGGATCCAATGTCCACTTTTCCAGTTTGCATTATTTTATTTTATTTTCTGAATCGTACTGGACTGTGGGTGTTTTCATATTTGCATTCTTGTAAAATTGCTGAGATCCTATGGGATGGTTTCTTGTGAGGAATGAATGGAGGAATGAATGTATTTGTAACCCACAATTATTACAAATAACCAAGGGAGGAGCACATTCCCAACATATCTTTCTCCTCCTATTTTCCCTACAGCAACAACCTTGTGAAGTGGGTTGGACTCAGAGTATGCCTGGCCCAAAGTCACCCAGCCAGCTTTCATGCCTAAGGCAGGACTAGAACTCACTGACTCCTGGTGATTGGCCCAAAGTCACCCAGCCAACTTTCATGCCTAAGGCGGGACTAGAACTCACCATCTTCTGGTGATTGGCCTAAAGTCACCCAGCTGGTGTTCATGCCTAAGGCAGAACTAGAACTCACTGTCTCCTGGTGATTGGCCCAAAGTCACCCAGCCAACTTTCATGCCTAAGGCGGGACTAGAACTCACCATCTTCTGGTGATTGGCCCAAAGTCACCCAGCTGGTGTTCATGCTTAAGGCAGGACTAGAACTCACTGTCTCCTGGTGATTGGCCCAAAGTCACTCAGCCAGTGTTCATGCTTAAGGTGGGACTAGAATTCACCGTCTCCTGGTGATTGGCTCAAAGTCACCCAGCAGGCTTTCCTGCCTAATGCAGGACTAGAACTCCCAGTGTCCTGGTGATTGGCCCAAAGTCACCCAGCCAGCTTTCATGCCTAAGGCAGGACTAGAACTCACTGTCTCCTGGTGATTGGCCCAAAGTCACCCAGCCGGTGTTCATGCTTAAGGCGGGACTAGAACTCACTGTCTCCTGGTGATTGGCCCAAAGTCACCCAGCCGATTTTCCTGCCTAATGCAGGACTAGAACTCTCCATCACCTGGTAATTGGCCCAAAGTCATTCAGCCAGCTTTCCTGCCTAAAGTGTGATTAGAACTCACCAACTCCTGGTGTTTGGCCCAAACTCAGTCGAATGAATGAATGAATGAATGAATGAGTGAGTGAGTGAGTGAGTGAGTGAGTGAGTGAGTGAGTGAATGACCTGAGACTGGCCACATCCTTTTTACAGGAAGCAATTTCTTTGGGATAACTTCCGTGTTACTCAGGGTGGAACATGATAGCAGAGCATATGGTAAGGTAAAATAAAGCTGTCCCTATGGGTTTTTACCCCACTTAGTTGTGAGACCGACTTTATGGGGCAGTGGTCATCTCCGTCTCTTAAGCCAAAGAGCATATGGCAGGATCGTGAAAAAGCCGGAGCAGGACAGGCGAGGTGCAAAATGAGGATACCCCACCCCCCTATTCCTCCCAGCCAAAAATTTCGCCAAATCTCTTCTCCCACGGAGAAAGCAATGCAGAGAATGCTTTCCTGAACCTCCCATTTTTTTCTTTCCTTATCACCTCTGGTTCTCTCTGCAGGGGCGAGATACAGAAACTGGAGAACTGGCAGCCATTAAAATTGTGAAAATCGACCCAGGTAAGTGCCGATTTGTGGCAACGTCATATTCCAAAACGGTCGGTGACTTCTTTGTACCACCGCTCCGAATTTTAGCCGTTTTTAAGATAGGCCGGCTCACAGAAATAAACTCCGCGAGGAGCTGCTACTACTCGATTGTAAGCCTGCTTCTCAGAATCAGAATATAGAGCATGGAAGGGAAGCTTTGGAGGTCTTCTATTTATTAATTTATTAATTTAATTTATATATCGCCCTTCTCCCAGAAGGACTCTAGTCCAACTCTTGCTGAAACAGACCTTATAACCTTCCGGACAAAGTGACTGTCCAGTCTCTTCTTAAAAACTTCCAGTGATGGAGCACCCACAACGTCTGGTGGCAAGCTGTTCCACTGGTTAACTATTCTCACTATCAGGAAATTTCTCCTTAATTCCAGGTTGCTTCTCTCCTTGATTAGTTTCCATCTGTTGCTTCTTGTCCTGCCTTCAGGTGCTTTGGAGAATAGCTTGACTCTCTCTTCTTTCTGGCACCCCCTCAAATATTGGAAGACTGCTATCATGTCAGCCCTAGTCCTGACTAGCCATACCCAGTTCCTGCAACCATTCTTGGTATGTTTTCACCTCCAGGCCCCTACTCATGTTTGCTCCTGTTTTCAGCACATTTTCCAAAATCTCGTCGTCTTTTTTTGCAATGTGGTAACTGAAACGGAATGCAATATTCCAACTTGACGATGGGCGGACTTCGTCTCCCACCATTCCTCAGCTAACACTTGAGAAATACTAAGCCCCCCAACTATATTCTGTGTTAATGTCACCATCCAGTTTGCAAAGATAATACGGGTCGTCCTTGATTTACAACTATTTGTTGAGGGACTGTTCAAACTTACATTGATGCTGAAAGAAAGTGACTTATGAGCTGTTCTCATGTTTCCATCCCGGTTATTCTACGTTCCATGTTCTAACTGGGTATGTCTCATCTAACAAAGAGAAGGATTAGGGGCGACATGATAGCCATTTCCCAATATTTGAGGGGCTGCCACAAAGAAGAGGGGGTCAACCTGTTCTTCAAGCCACCTGAAGACAGGAGAAGAAGCAATGGATGGAAACTAATCAAGGACTTTAATGGACTTTTAATGTTTGTATTATCTGTATTTTATCTTGGCTGTTCACCGCCCTGAGTCCTCCGGGAGTAGGGCGGTATAGAAATTTGATAGATAGATGATAGATAGATAGATAGATAGATAGATAGATAGATAGATAGATAGATAGATAGATAGATAGATAGATAGATAGATAGATAGATAAATGAGAGAAGCAAACCCAGAACCAAGGAGAAATTTCCTGACGGAACAATCGACCAGTGGAACAGCTTGCCACCAGAAGTTACATGCGTTCCATCACCGGAAGTGTTTAAGAAAAGATAAGACAGCCAATTGTCCAGAATTCTTCATTGCAGGTGAGAGCAGGACAAGAAAAAAAAATGGATGGAAACTAATCAAGGAGAGAAGCAACCTAGAACTAAGGAGAAATTTCCTGACAGGGAGAACAATTAACCAGTGGAACAGCTTGCCACCTTCAGAAGTTGTGGGTGCTCCATCACTGGAGTTTTTTAAGAAGAGTTGGACAACCATTTGACTGGAATGGTACAAGGTTTCCTGCTTGAGCAGGGGGTTGGACTAGATGACCTCCAAGGTACCTAGAACATAGAACCCTACTGTTCTATGTCAAGGGTGTCAAACTCAAGGCCCAGCAGCCAGATCTGGCCTATGGGGTGCCCATGACTCTGGAAACAGCAGACCAGCCCGTGATGCTCTGCGAGCGAAAATGGAGCTCGGGAAGGCCGCAGGCGGCCCTCCCAAGCTCCATTTTCGCTCGCAGAGGGTTGCGGGAGGCTGTTGCAGCCAAAAACGGAGCTCGTGCAGCGCTCCTGACCTCCATTTTCACTGGCAGAGGGTTGCATGAGGCTGTCGCAGCCAAAACCGGAGCTCGCGCGGCCCTCCTGAGCTCCATTTTTGCTGGCAGAGAGTTGCGGGAGGCTGTCGCAGCCAAAAACGGAGTTTGAAAGCCCATTTTTGCTGGCAGAGCTCTCCGACCACCACAGGTGTCCCCGACACAAGTGATATTGAGCTGGCCATGCCCACTCTGGCCACACTCAGCCTGCCCCACCTCAAGGTCAAACCCAACCCTGATGTGGCCCTCAATGAAATCAAATTTGACACCCCTGTTTTATGTGTGATATATTTAGCCTACCGAAGAGAAGGAATTGGGGGGCGACATGATAGCAGCCTTTTCAATATTTGAGGGGCTGTCACAGAAGAGGGCCTAGACCTGGTGAACCTATGGCACGCATGCCACAGTGGCACGTGGAGCCCTTTCTGTGGGCACGCGAGCCGTTGCCCACCTCAGCTCCACTGCGCATGGATGTGCACCTCCCGCCGGCCAGCTGATTTTGGGGATGCACAGGGAGGGGATGAGGCACATGCAGGAGATGCGTGTGCATGCGTGGGGGGAGCGTGGGTCGCGTGTGCATACAGTGGGAGCGCGGGGGTTACAGTGCACCCCCTCCCCCACAGCCCGTTTTTGGGCCCAGGAGGCTACAGGGAGGTGTATTAGGCCCGTGATGGCGAACCTATGGCACGCATGCAACAGGTGGCATGTGTAGCCATATCGGTGGGCACACGAGCTCAGTTCCTCCGGAGGGCGTCTGGAGGGGCTGGCCGTTTTCGCCCTCCCCAGACTCCTAGAAAGGCTCTGGAGCCTGGGGACAGCAAAAAACGGGCCTTCTAGTCCCACCGGAAGTTGGCAAATCGGCCGTTTCCAGCCTCTGGGGAGGGGGAAGCCATTTTCACCCTCCCCAGACTCCTAGAAAGACTCTGGAGCCTGGGGAGAGAGAAAAACAGGCCTACCGGGCCATCATGTGCCAGCAGCAGGGGGGGGTCACGCAGGCACGCATGTGCGGGGGGGGCGCATAGAATTATGGGTGTGGGCACACACGCGCGCAACACACACACACACACCGTGCTCCCCCCGCTCCTGGCACATGATGGCAAAAAGGTTAGCCATCACTGTACTAGGCCCTAAACGGGGCGTGGCGGGGAGGTGCGGTGCCCCCACCCCTGTGGTCTGTTTTGGGACCCAGGAGGCTGCAGTGAGGCCTACTAAGCCCAAAACGGCCAGCCGCGGGGAGGTTGTCATGTGCGTATTCACCAGGGGGGGGGCGTGCACCCATGCGCAAGGCCCCCCGCATTGCGTTATGGGTGCTGACATGCGCGCGTGCTGTCAGCCCACAACGAGAAAAAGGTTACCCCTCATTGGGCTAGACAGTCGTTGAAGGAAGACCCTCTCAGAGACTGACGTATTTTCTCCCTTGGATCTCCATTTTAGGAGATGACATCGGATCCGTTCAGCAAGAAATCACCACCCTCAGGGATTGTCGCCACCACAACGTTGTGATGTATTTTGGAAGCTACCTCAGGTAGAGAAACTCCTCCTGCGGAACAACAGAACGGGAACTTGGAAGCGGTCGACTTAACTTAAGCCTCCGGAGTCCCTTGTTCTCAGCTTTATCAAAATTATTGGATAGCAAGTTGGGCATGGTATAATCGTTGCCTGATTTCTACACCAAAAGATAGGAACTCAACCATCCAACTCTTCATTCTCTAACCCAAAAATCCTCTTTTTCCAGTTCCCAAATCTTAGATGCGGTGAAATGTAGCTCCTCTCCCTACATGCTCAGAGGCACCCTGTTCTGAGCCAGCTCCCCAAACACGACAAACCCTCTGTATGTAAATCAATGATTCCTTTATTAGGAGCGCCGGGAGCTCTGGCAAAAAGTTTCTCTCTCACCACAGGTGAACAAATCCGTCCGGCAGGGAGAGGAGTAGTTGTCTGCCACATCTATTCATCTCTGCCCCCTGCCTTTTATCCCCAGAGCTAGAGTGGGGCTTCGCTAGCAGCAATGGCTCTTCCTTCCCAAGGACCGGCCCATAGATTTCCACTGCTCTC
Organism: Pantherophis guttatus; assembly: GCF_059756535.1. Lineage (NCBI taxonomy): Eukaryota > Metazoa > Chordata > Lepidosauria > Squamata > Colubridae > Pantherophis > Pantherophis guttatus. Next base: position 8,528,295 of record NC_142080.1, read on the forward strand.
CTCTCCTCTCCCTTCTGTGCATCAGGCACTGGACCCAGCTGTTCCTCCTCTTCCTCATCAGCCACCTCCAGACCTGGGGGCTGTTGACTCTCCATCTGAAGCTGACAGACGGCCCAGGCTCCACCTCTGTCTCTCTCTCTCTGACAGCACTCCCTCTTCCCCCCTCAGAGCTCCCGAGCTTTAAGATGGGTGGACTTCCACTCCCAGAATCCCCCAGCCAGCTTGCTTTAAAACAGGTGGACTTCAATTCCCAGAATTACCCATTCAGCATGGAAATTCTGGGAGTTGATCCACACATCTTCAAGCCGCCAAGCTTGAGAGCCGTTGATTTTGGGAATCCAATCTCACCCAACCAGCAAAGCTTGCTTTCCCAAATAATGATATCTGTGTGTGTGTGTGTGTGTGTGTGTGTGTGTGTGTGTGTGTGTGTGTGTGTATCCAGGTCTCTATTACACATTTCCTGTTATTTCTGGATTTTAGGAATGATCGGCTGTGGATCTGCATGGAATACTGTGGAGGGGGGTCCCTTCAGGAGATCTATCACAGTGAGTTTCTTCCTGTTGGAGGAGGGAGGGAAAATATTATCTGGTGTTCTTTTAGGATCCATTTCTAAGTGGATTATAGCTAACAAATTATAGTAGAGATGGGGGAAGATGGGATTGGTAGCTTACATTCCTGGGATCAGCCTACATTCCAGCATAATTTGCAGGAGGAAACCTGATATGTTAATTTTAATGCGGCTGGCTTTTTCTGAAATTGTTATACACTTGCTCCTCGACTTACGACCACAATTGAGGCCAGAATTTCTGTTGCTTTTAAGCGAGACATTTGTTAAGGGAATTTCGCCCCCATTTTAAGACTTTTCTTTGCCGAGTGAAAGCAAATGACTGCAGTGGAGTTGTTAAGTGAATCACTGCAGATGCTCAGTTAGATAACGCGGCTGTTAAGCGAATCTGCTTTCCCCGTTGGAGGTCGCAAAACAGGATGACGTGACTCCCCGTGGGGGTGGGGGGGGGCACAACATCATAAATGTGAGTCAGTGGCCAAGCATCTGAATTTTGATTGCATGACCCAAGGGGATGCTTGCAACCGTCGTAAGTGTGAAAAGAGGTCATAGGTCATTTTTCTCAGTGCTGTTGTAACTTTATTTATTTATTTATTTATTTATTTATTTATTTATTTATTTATTTATTTATTTATCAAATTTCTATACCGCCCTACTCCCGAAGGACTCAGGGCGGTGAACAGCCAAGATAAAATACAGATAACACAAATATTAAAAATCCCTTAAAATTATTAAATATTTTGGCCGAAACACAGATTAAAACACCCAATTTATACTTTGAATGGTCACTAAGTGAGCTGTTGTAAGTTGAGAGCTACCTGTATTAAGTCTGCGCTCTGCCATTTCCCTGCCAGTACCTGGAAAAGCTGTGGACGATGGGAGCTGTTAGCCCCACTTTTTCAGAAAGCATCTGGCTAAGGAAAGGGACGGAGCGAAATAAAACCCTGACTGCTCCCTGCTTGAACAGTTGCCTCCCCTGAATTCCAGAACACCAGTGAAGCTAAGCAAGATTCTAGTCCTCATGACTCTGAATAAATCAGTTCTATTAGGGGCGCAGATGTGCTTTCAGCTGCTTGGACTGTTGATTCAAGAATGTTTTTCCACACCAGAGTCAAACCTTAAAAACTTTACCAAAAAAAAAAAAGGATGTATTCAGATACTATTCCAGAATGGTTTTGTTGTAAGAGCAGAGAACCTCAAATATTTCAAATATTACTTTTTAATTATTATTATTTTTTTTAGCAGAAGAATTCGAGCTTGTGGGTAAAACAACTTTTGCATACAGGTGTTCCTAACTTTTATCTCTGGGTAAATCGCCACCTTGCCTTGAGGGGGGACCATATTTCTTTTAGCCAGCTGTTCTCTTGGAAAGGTGGGGCTACAGTTCCCATCATCCACAGCCTCCGGGCAGGCTGGAGCTCTAACATGTTCAGTGTGGTAGAGAGGATCATGCCAACAACTAACTTGCATCCAGAACTCCTCTTTAATGGAAGGCCAAGAATTCACTCCTGGAAAATCGGTGGGTTCTTGGAAGCTTCTTGGGGGAAAAGCAAAATGTCTTCAAGAAAAAACAAAACAAAATCCAGTTCCCTTTTGAAAAAGCACCTTGGAATGAAAGTCAGCTGGGTGCCTTTGGGCCAGTCATTCTCTCTCAGCCCTAGGAAGGAGGCAATGGCAAGCCAACTTCTGAAAAAAAACTTGCCAAGGAAACTGCAGGGACTTTTTCAAAATCAGAATCAGAATAGAGGTGGAAGGGACCTCGGAGGTCTTCTAGTCCAGCCCCTTGCTCAAGCAGGAGACCCTAGAGTCCATTTCAGACAAGTGACTGTCCGGTCTTTTCTTAAAAACCTCCAGTGATGGAGCACCCACAACTTCTGGTGGCAAGCAGTTCCACTGATTAATTGTTCTCACCGTTAGGAAGTTTCTCCTTAGTTCTAGGTTGCTTCTCTCTTTGATTAGTTTCCATCCGTTGTTTCTGGTCCTGCCTTTTGGTGCTTTGGAAAATAGGTTGACCCTTTCCTCTTCTTTGGGGCAGCCCCTCAAATACTGGAAGACTGCTGTCACGTCTCCCCTCGTCCTTCTTTTCATTAAACTGGACATATCCAATTCCTGCAACCGTTCTTTGTAAATTTTAGTCTCCAGGTCTTTAATCGTCTTAGTTGCTCTTCTTTGCACTTTTTCCAAAGTCTCAAGATCTTTTTTGTAAACGTGGGGACCAAAACTGGATGCAGGATTCTACCATGTTTCCCCGAAAATAAGACCCTGGCTTATATTTTTTTGAACCCTGAAATAAGCGCTTGGCCTTATTGCCATGCGCTCAAAAGCCCAATTGGGCTTATTATCAGGGGAGGTCTTATTTTGGGGGAAACAGGGTATCTATCTATCTATCTATCTATCTATCTATCTATCTATCTATCTATCTATCTACCTACCTACCTACCTACCTACCTACCTATCTATATCTATCTATATCTATTTATCTATTATCTCTCTCTCATCTGTATCTATATATCATCTATATCTATCTATCTATCTATTTATCTATCTATATCTATCTATCTATATCATTTCTCTCTCATCTATATCTATCTATATCTATTTATCTATTATCTCTCCCTCATCTATATCTATTTATATCTCTCTATATCTAGCTATCATCTCTATCTATCTATCTATCTATCTATCAGTCAATCTATCTATTATCTCTCTCATCTATATCTATCTATCTATCTATCTATCTATCTATCTATTTAGTTCCCCCGAAAATAAGACCCCATCTTATATTTTTTTGAACCCTGAAATAAGAGCTTGGCCTTATTGCCATGCGCTCAAAAGTCCAATCAGGCTTCTTATCAGGGGATTTTGGGGAAAACAGGGTATAGGTATGGTCTGTCCAGGCAGTCGCCGAGAATTGGGCACAACGGAAAGAAAATAGAGAAATTGCAAATAGGAGATTAAATCATTTGGCTTGGCCATCTATTTTTCCCTTCCCCCCACCTGCAGCTCACAGAAATAAACCTGTCAATGATCCAGCCTTGTCTACTTCTCTTTTGGAAAAATTTTACTTCCTTTTTTTTTGTTCTTGGTGCCTTGTGGGCCAGGAGGGGTGAAAATTCGCAATGGGGGACAAAGTTAGAAAAGGAAGTGATGGCTGCAGTGACGGAGAGGAGTAGAAACAGCATGGCGTCGCCCCCATGCAGAATTTAAACCAAAAGTGCCAGTTTTGCTGCTCTGAATTAAGGGATTAGAGTGGATGAAAGATGATTAATATGGGGCCTCCCTCCATGAATTAATGCCCCCTTTGTTTCCATGGGGGGAAGTTTGGGAAAATGCTCTGGAAAAACTGAACAGTACTTTGTCATGTGCCGTTTAATCCCAAAATAATGGAATGATGGAAATTTGCTTTTTTTTTTTTGGGCGGATTCAACTTCTGCAGGATTTTGGGGTGGTGAATGGCCAGTAGATGCTGAAACTCAAGATTAACAGTTATGAATAAAGGGATAAAATCAAGATCATGTGAAGTGTTGGTAACCGCTTTACAAAGCCTTAATATTGCATCCAGTTTTGCTCAACCCCATATAAAAAAAGATGTTGGGACTCTGGAAAGAGTGCAGAGAAGAGCAACTAAAACGATTAAGGGAGCTGGAGACTAAAACATATAAAGAACGTTTGCAGGAATTGGGTATGTCTAGTTTAATGAACAGAAGGACTAGGGGCAGTCTTGAAATATTTGAGGGGCTCCTAGAAAGACGAGGGGGTTAAATTTATTTTCCAAAACACCAAAAGGCAAGACAAGAAACAGCAGATAGAAACTAATCAAGGAGAGAAGCAACCTAGAATTAAGGAGTAACTTCCTGACAGCGAGAAGGATTAACCAGTGGAACTGCTTGCCACCAGAAGTTGTCGGTGCTCCATCACTGGAGGCTTTCAAAAAGAGACGGGAGAACCATTTGTCTGAAATGGTATAGGCCAGGGATGGCTAACCTTTTTGCCATCGCGTGCCAAAAGCGTGCCAGTTATGGGTCATGCACGTGTGTGCCCACAACCCATAATTCAATGTGCCCCGCCCCCCCCACGCATGCGTGTGTGACCCCCACGCGCTCCCCGCGCTTTTGGCACGTGATGGCACGGTGGGCCTGGTAGGCCTGTTTTTCGCTCTCCCCAGGCTCCAGAGCCTTTCTAGGAGCCTGAGGAGGACGAAAACGGCCTTTCCCCCCCCAGAGGCCGTCTGGAGGCCGCAAATGGCCCGTTTGCTGAGCTAGGGCAATCCTCACGTGCCCACCGATATGGCTCCTTCTTGCCATAGGTTCGCCATCACGGGTATAGGCTTTCCTGCTCAAGCAGGGGGTTGGACTAGAAGACCTCCAAGATCCCATCCAACTCTGTTATTATAAGTTCTATGTTCTAAAATAATTCCGTTTTCTCTTTTTTTTTCAGGTACTGGGCCTCTGTCCGAAAAACAGATTGCCTATGTCTGCAGAGAAACCCTCCAGGTGAGTGTGTAGGTGGGTTCCATTTTCGCTGACAGGAAAAGCAAACAATATTGAGTTTCAGGACAGGTAGTCCTCACCTTACGACCGTTCGTTTAGTGATTGAAGTTACACCACCACTGAAAAAAGTGACTTAGGTCCCGTTTCTACACTTATGACCGTTGCCCCCTCCCCATGTTGTGGTCCGTAGCTGGGGCAGAACACCTCACAGTCACATGATCAAAATCCGGACGTTCGGCAACCGATTCATATTTATGACGATTGCGGTGTCCTTGGGGTCATGTGACCTTTTCACAAGTAGATTTCATTGGGGAAGCCAGATTCACTTAACAACCGTGTGGCTAACTGAACAACTGCAGTGATTCACTTTACAAGTAACGGCAAGCCAGGCCATAAAACAAGGCACTCTTCATTTAACAACTGTCTTGCTTAGCAACAGAAGTTTAGGGCTCCATTATGATCGTAAGTCGAGAACTGTGGTGGGATTCAGCCGGTTTAGGAGAACCGGTAATTAAATTGATGGTTCGCTCTGCCCCGCCCCTTCCAGGAGTTCCCACGTGCCCCAGTTTGGCTCCCAGGTAAGTGCAGGGAGGCCTATTAGGCCCAAAACAGGGGGCCGGGGGGGGGGAAGTGCTGCCTGTCATGCCCCTGGCCACACCCACCATGGCCACGCCCAGCCAGCCCTTCATTAGGGCAGAGAACCGGTTGTTAAATTATTCGAATGCCACTCCTGGTCAAGAACTACCCATCGTTATATTATAATTATAATTACAAGGTGTTTTCCCGGTTTCCTGGTGGTCTCCCATCCTTTTCCTATCCAGTCCCAGCTTCTTCTTTTTCTTTTTTCTTTTGAAAAAAAAATTCTTTTTTAAACAAAACATAAAACATAAATCCATCTTCCATTACAATTTCAAACAGTGTGTCGGTCAGTTACAAATCTTTTGTGCTTCATCTCCATAATCAGAATTTACTAGTTATTTAGTTTCTCATATTGTCAAACTAATAAACATCCTCATTTATCATTTATTTAACTATGGCTTCACCGCTTCATAAAAATTATTTTCAAATATTATATTTATAACATTCATTTCATGTTTCATATTTCATTTCCATGCTTTCTTGTCTAGCCACTGATAAAATAAATCCCATATCTTATAGCATTGTTTATTTATTTATTATTATTTATTTATTATATTTCTATACCGCCTTTCTCCCGTAGGACTCAAGGCGGTGTATAGTCAAGAAAAATATAGATATACAAACATCATAAAATTGCTAATTAAAATTATTATTATAACATAGTTTGACCCAATTAAATAGAACCTAAAATTAGATAATATTTTTAAAAAATGTTTATCTTCTTGTTCTCTGATTTCTAATGTCAATTTACTCATTTCAGCACATTCCATCATTTTCTTAATAACTTCATCTTGCATTGGTATTTTCTCATTTTTCCAGTTTTTCGCAAACACAATTCTGGCCGCTGTTAAAACATTCACAATCAAATATCTCAATTCTCTATTGTATATTTCTGCCAGTCCCAGCTTCTTGAGCCCAGCTATGTGTTCCGTTGAGTTTTTAAGAGGATGTTTTCATGCCTTGACACAAAACGAGTGACGAGCTGTTGGGTTTCTCTTTTTGAGAATTGTCAAATAGCAATTGGAGCTCAGCGATGTGCGCCTTGGAAAGGAAGTTGTGTTGATCCATTGTGCATCCTGTTCCTTTCCTGCCTTCCTGTAGCGGAGACAGCTACAAGGACAGGGCTGAAATATGAAATATTGTTGGCTGTGTGGGGTGTTTGTGCATTCAGGCAGGTGCGCATGCGTGTTGGAGCCTGCAAGAAGCTGAACTGCCGTCTCCAAATTTGGCAGGTTTTAGGCTTGTGGACTTCAACTCCCAGAATTCCCCAGCCAGCCATGCATGACTGGCTGGGGAATTCTGGGAGTTGAAGTCTACAAGTGTTAAACTTACCAAGCTTAAAGATTTCTGGTTTGGAAGAAAATATAAATGGGGAGAAACGTGATACAACTAGTCCCCGACTTACAACCATTTGTTTAGTGTTGACTGAAGTTGCGATGGCACTGAAAAAAGGGATTTGTCTGGTCCTCAAACTTATGACCAACTATCTCACTTAGCAACAGACATTTTGGGCTCAGTCGTGGTTGTAAGTTGAGGACTAGATGTAGAAATGTTTTATTTCGTTTGAGTCTTACAGTAGATTTATTTGTATTATAATAAAGATATATAGAGATATATACATTATATATCTGTTTCTCCATGCCATAAATAATCCTACCTGTTATCTCTCCTTTTTTTTCCTCATTCCTCTGACCTAAATCTTTCCTATTGAATTGCTCTGGGCTTCTAAATTATTTTGATTTCTCCTTAGGATTGTTCTCTTCTCATTTTTCCACCTCAGCAAGTTTATTTTCTTTCGAGCTGCAATAAATGAAACACGACATAACATAGATTGTGTGGCTGCAATGCAGATGACTATAAAAGCAAAATATAGGGCAGTGTTTTTCAACCTTGACAAACTTAGAATGGGTGGACTTCTACTTCCAGAATTCCCCAGCCAGCTTGCTTTAAGATGGGTGGACTTCAACTCCCAGAATCCCCCAGCCAGCTTGCTTTAAGATGGTGGACTTCAACTCCCAGAATCCCCCAGCCAGCTTGCTTTAAGATGGGTGGACTTCAACTCCCAGAATCCCCCAGCCAGCTTGCTTTAAGATGGGTGGACTTCTACTCCCAGAATTCCCCAGCCAGCTTGCTTTAAGATGGGTGGACTTCAACTCCCATAATTCCCCAGCCAGCTTACTTTAAAACAAGTGGACTTCAACTCCCATGTTGGCTTGGAATTCTGGGAGTTGAAGTCCATCCATCTTAAAGTGGGAAAGGTTGAGAAACAGTGTCCTTAACGAATCAGGGTTCATTCAATAAACCATGGGTTAATCCATCTTGCAAACCTAGTTGAATCTCAGTCTCTCTCTCTCTCTGGCAAGCTATCAGAATTGTTGACTTTTATCTGTTTCCCTTTTAGGGACTTCACCACTTACACACCAAAGGGAAAATGCACCGAGACATTAAGGTGAAACAGATTAGTTTTTGTCAGTTCGGGGGCTCCAAGTGGGAGGGCAGAGTGTTCCCCCCAAACGGCCACCAGATCTTCTGAACCTCTTTCTCTCTCTCTCTCTCTCTCAGGGGGCCAACATCCTGCTGACGACCAACGGCGACGTCAAATTGGGTCAGTTCCTCTTCCCAGTTTCCCTTCCTGTTCAGCATCTCGGTTTGTCTTGCAGAGCAGGTCAAAAACCTCAAGATGGGGCCTTGCAGTGGAAACCCCGCCCCTCCTTTTAGTGTGGATTATTCGTTAAAAGAGGGCGGGGCTTCTGCTGCATGACCATGGCCACCATCTTGAATTTTTTTGACACATCTTCCCCTCCAACGGAGACTTCTGTGCTGAAGTCCGCTTCAGGGTTCACATTGATGACGGTGATGATGATACGATCATTTATTTCTTCATCCTCTGGCTCCTGCCCCCATTGCTCTCTGATTGCTCTCTAATTCTATTCTAAAAATAGAAATAGAAATAGAAATAGAATAGAATAGAATAGAATAGAATAAAAATAGAATTAGAATTAGAATTAGAGTAAGAATAGAATTAGAATTAGAATAAAAGTAGAGTTAGAATTAGAGTAAGAATAGAATTAGAATTAGAATAAAAGTAGAATTAGAATAGAGTAGAAATAGAATAAAATTAGAATTAGAATACAATAGAATAAAAATAAAAATAAAAGTAGAATAAAAGTAGAATTAGAATAAAAGTAGAATTAAGAGCCTGTAGTACAGTGGACTAAAGCACTGTTATTAACAGATTAATATCTGCTGCTTACAATTACTGCAAGTTCAAATCTCACCAGGCTCAAGGTTGACTCGGCCTTCCATCCTTTCAAAGGTAGGTGAAATGAGGACCCAGATTGTGGGGGCAATAAACTGACTTTGTATAAATATACAAAAGTATGAAGGCTATTGCTTAACGCATTGTAAGCTGCCCTGAGTCTCCAGAGAAGGGCAGCATATAAATTAAAGCAAAAAAAAAAATTAGAATTAGAATAAAAATAGAATAAAAATAAAAGTAGAATTAGAATAAAAGTAGAATTAGAATAAAAGTAGAATTAGAATTAGAATACAATAGAATTAGAATAGAATAGAATTAGAATAAAAACAGAATTAGAATAAAAGTAGAATTAGAATAGAATAGAATTAGAATAAAAATAGAATTAGAATAAAAGTAGAATTAGAATAAAAGTAGAATTAGAATAAAAGTAGAAATAGAATAAAAATAGAATTAGACTGGAATTAGAATTAGAATTAAAGTAGAATAAAAATAAAATTAGAATTAGAATAGAATAGAATTAGAATAAAAACAGAACTAAAATAAAAGTAGAATTAGAAATAGAATTAGAATAAAAATAAAATTAGACTGGACTAGACATTGAAATTGGACTACAATTCCCATCCTTTGTATACCTACACCAGCCATTCCAGCTGGCCCAGTTGAAGCCCTCTCTGATATTGTTCCTCCTTTTCTCTTTCCTCCCCAGCGGACTTCGGGGTCTCGGCAGAACTGACCGCTTCGGTGGCCAAGCGAAAATCGTTCATCGGAACGCCCTATTGGTAAAACCCGTGTGTTTGCTCCGCTACTTTACAATCTGCCTCCCGCAGCCGCCGTGGCGAGATCAACGCTGTCTGCGTCCTGCGGAGGAACGAGCGAGTCTTAAACTTGGTGGTCCTGCAAAACCTTCCCGTGAAAATTCAGCCACACAAGGCGGAACCATGAAATATGAATGAATTCAATTCATTCATCCAGAATGGAGTCTTCGGTTAAAAAGGAAAACGAGTGACAAAAGGAAAAAGGGAGATGGTTGAAAATTTGCGTTTGCGAAGGGAGCGAAGAAAATTTGGGCCACAGCAGTTGAGAGAGGGCTAAAAATTATTTGTTCGCCTTCAAACTCCGTTGCTGGTTTTATTGATTAGGCTTCTTCGCTGCAAAGCTACAACACGTTGCCTGAAATCCAGCTCTTAGAAGTTGTTGCCTTTGTTGATTTATCACAACCGATAGTGAGTGTGCTTGGAGCCCCTTCCTTGTCTTAACCTTGCATTCTGTCTGATTCTCCAGGATGGCACCAGAGGTGGCCGCGGTGGAGAAGAAAGGCGGCTACAATCACCTGTGCGACATCTGGGCCCTGGGTATCACCGCTATTGAACTGGCGGAGCTGCAGCCCCCACTCTTTGACCTGCACCCCATGAGGTAAGGAAGCTGGATGAGAGAAAGCGAGGGAGACTGAGCTGGATGTAGAGTCTAGCGTGGATTTAGAACAGTGATTTTCAAGCTTAATAACTTTCAGATATGTGGACCAGAATTCCCCAGCCAGCATGCTTTAAGATGGGTGGACTTCCACTCCCAGAATCCCCCAGCCAGCATGCTTTAAGTTGGGTGGACTTCAACTCCCAGAATCCCCCAGCCAGCATGCTTTAAGATGGGTGGACTTCCACTCCCAGAATCCCCCAGCCAGCTTGCTTTAAGATGGGTGGACTACAAGTCCCAGAATTCCCCAGCCAGCATGCTTTAAGGTATGTGAACTACAAGTCCCAGCATTCCCTAGCCAACGTGGTTTAAGATGGGTGGACTTCAACTCCCAGAATTCCCCCGCCAGCATGCTTTAAGATGTATAGACTACAAGTCCCAGCAGTCCCTAGCTGGCATGTTTAAATTTGGGTAAAGGCAGCATGTTGGCTAGGGAATTCTGGGAGTTGAAGTCTACATATCGGAAAGTTAGTAGGCTAGGAAACATTGAATTATAATATCTTATTTCAGGATCCTTAGGTGGGGGAAAAACAGTGGAAAATCGAGGATGCCTCTTGGGTGTATCACTTCATTTTTATTTCCCCTTTGATTTCTGTATTATTTCTTTTTTTATTAAAATTATACGGCCACCCATTTAAAAATACGTGATCTCACAATTAAAAAACAGAATTGCAAAAGTTATAAATAAGTTTTATCTGGGGTCTCACGAAACATTGCTTTGTGAGTTGTTTGGTCTTAGCTTCCTGATTTAAATTCCTTACTTCCTGATTAAAATGGGCCACAGCCCTGATTTCCCTTCTTATCTTTAACGCAAGCAACTACCTTTTCAGTCCCTCCGGTTTTAAAAAAACAACAACTTTAAAACAAGCTGCCTCGGTAGGCGTGTATTTCTGAATTCCTAATTACAGTTTCGAAAATCCTAGAATTTGGGGGGGGTTCGCTTTGCCGACGGGTGCAAAACCCACATTTTTGCTCCCATCCCCGAAAGATCAGCATGTCAATTTTGGGTCCTTGGGAGAGGCAGGATTAAATCCACCCACAATAGCAGGGGGGAAAAATTGCCACTGGTTTGGACTTTCTAGAAAAACCAGCTACACAACATCTTGACGTGTGTGTCTGTATATTTGACTGTCCTTCATAGCCACTTCCTGGTTAAGAATCACCAAAGCTCCAAATTTGTCTGCAAAAAGATCCTGGCCATTTGACACCTTCCCGAGGGTTGGGACTCCAGCTCCCATCAGCCTCAGCCACTGTTCAATACAGGTCATCCTCAATTTACAATCGTTCATTTAGTGACGATTGAAAGTTACAAGCGACTTATTACCATTTTTCAAACTTGCAATCATTGTAGCATCCCCATGGGCATGTGATCAAAATTTGGACGGCAGCTGGTTCATATTTATGACGGTGATCCCCTTTTACGACCTGGCAAGCAAACTCAATGGGGAAGCCAGATTCCCTTAACAAACCGTGTTGCTAACTTAACGCCTGCAGGGATTCATTTAACAACGGTGGCGAGAAAAGTAGAAAACGGGACAAAAGTTACATGTCTGTCTCGCTTTGCAATGGAAATTTGGGGCTCAATTGTGGTCATAAGGACTCCCTGTAATAGGTGGTTTGAACAAGCAAAGGAGAACTAAGCGATGGAGCATTTTTGTGAATGATCCTTTCATTTCGGTGGAATGTTTGAGCATTCCGTGACATCACCACGAATCAGCCAATGGGAGAGAATAATTTCTGTAGAGAAGGGATCGGGGTTCCCGTTTCTTTAAAGCAGGGGTCTCCAAATTTGGCAAGTTTAAGACTTGTGGACTTCAACTCCCAGAATTCCTCAGCCAGCCAAACTTGGCAAACTTAAGAGTTGTGGACTTCAACTCCCAGAATTCCTCAGCGAGCCAAATTTCGCAACCATAAGACTTCTGGACTTCAACTCCCAGAATTCCCCAGCCAGCCACACTTGGCCGCTTTAAGATTTATGGACTTCAACTCCCAGAATTCCTCAGTGAGCCAAACCTGGCAACTTTTAAGACTTGTGGACTTCAACTCCCAGAATTCCCCAGCCAGCTATAGAGTTGAATTGAATTCTGGGAGTTGAAGTCCACAAAATTGCCAAATATGAACACCCCTGCTTTAAAACAAAGGAGAAAAATAAAGTAATTCTAACTCTGTTTTGTTTCGCCATGTAGGGCTCTGATGTTGATGTCGAAGAGCAACTTCCAGCCCCCCAAGCTAAAAGATAAGGCGTGTTGGTGAGTGTGTATGGGTGTGTAAGAGACACAATTGTTCTCCTGGGGCACTAGGAATTTTTCTCTTCATTGGCGCTCCTGTTTTATCCTTCCAGGTCTCCTGATTTTCACCAGTTCCTCAAACTCTCCTTGACCAAAAATCCAAGAAAACGACCAGTGGCAGAAAAACTCTTGCAGGTGAAGCCAGGCTGGGAAGTAGGCAAAAAAAAATAATCCCCCCCCAACCTCCCCTCCCAAATCAAAATTGTCTAGAAACAACTCAGGAAAGGAAAGGAATACCGCATCGTCTTCACTGGGGATGCTGGAGAGATTTGTGACCGGCCATTTTATTTTCCCAGAATGCAGGTAGTCCTCGATTTACGACCACAATGGAGTCCAAGGTCCATGTTGATAACCGGGACCTTTGTTAAGCGAGTTTCGCCCCATTTTAGTCGCGAAGGGAATCATTGCAGTTGTTAAGTTACTGTGTTTCTCCCAAAATAAGACCCTGTCTTAACATTTTTTTGAACCCTAAAATAAGCGCTTGGCCTTATTTTCGGGGAGGTCCAGGTGGGTTCTAAAGATTTTTACTACCGTTTCTGTGGGCGTGTCTTATTTTGTGGGCATGGCTTGGTGGGTGGGTGGGTAATGTGACTGGGTAGGCGTGGCCAACTTTTTTTTTTTTTAACTTTTAAAAGCATTTTTTCTACAACCTTAAGAAGTTGCAGAAAAAAATGCTTTTAAAAGCCTCTGATGATCAGGCAACTCAGCTGGGATGGCCAGAGGCTTTTAAAGGTATTTTTTTCCCTACAACCTCTTCGGCTGAAGAGGTTGTAGAAAAAATGCTTTTAAAAGTTAAAAAAAAAAGCCTCTGATGAGGTGGGCAGGGTAAGCGAGAGGCGACCGGGCTGGGGACCGATTTGGGGGCGTGGCCAAGCCAATGTTATTACCGGTTCTCCGAACTACTAAAAAGTTTTACTACCGGTTCTTCTGAACCGGTGCAAACCGGGAGCAACCCAATACTGGGGAGGTCTTATTATTTTGGGGCGCAAGGAGCAAAATGGGGTTCCTTTTGCCATCTTATCTGATTTCCAGCTCTGTCTCCCTAACCCTAACCAGAGGAAATGGCGGGGACCGGCTGTGTATGCGGTTAAATATTTTTGTGGGAGGGCTTGTTTTCAAGGGAGGGCTTATTTTCAGGGGAAACACGGTAGTAACACAGTTATTAAGTGAATCTAGCTTACCCATTGCTTGACAGAAGGTCACCATAAATGTGAGTCAGTTGCAAAGCAGCTGAATTTTCATCATGTGACCCTGGGGGGGCAGTGCTGTAGCGGTCGTGTGAAAAATGGTTATAAGTCACTTTTTTTCAGTAATCTAAGGACTTCCTGTCTCCTGATGTAGTGTCACTCTGGAGGAATTTTGGGATATTTCACTGGGCTTCCAGTTTCCCCATTCCGGCGGGCTTGTCTTTCTTTGCTACGTTCATCCCTAAAGCAGTTTTTTTCCCCCCTTGTTTCTTTTTAATCGAATGAATGAATAAATAATGAATGAAGTGAATAACGAAATGAAATGAATGAATAAAACTAAATGTCAAGTTTCGAGGTCATCTCAAATAAATTGCATTTCAAACAAAGTCTCTGAAGAAAAACTCCTATTTATTAAGCACGACATTCTAACCCGACTCCAATCGAAGCCAACACTGACTTCCAGCCCCAAAACCCTCCCTTTCCGTTCCCCACTCCCCTGCACTCATTGGCCATCTTCCAAGTCATTCTACCCCTAATCTACTCCAGCTCAAAGGAATTTCCCCCCTCCCATCCCATCTCCTAGGGGATATTATCTCCAGGGAAAATAAGTAGGTGAAAAGTCAAACGTCCCTTTCCAGACGCCTTCGCTTCTCCTTCTTATGTTAGCACTAGAGTAAATGCAGGTTGAAGTGCTGACACTAAAGCAGCTTTAACGTATTATGGGAGGTTTTTGGACCGGGGTGCCATTTGCTGTAGCAAATCTCGGGGTCCCTTTTGGGGAACCAAGCTCCCAATGAAAGTTGGGAGGATTTTTGATCCCTTTGTGTCTCTTTCCCTGTAGCATCCTTTCGTCTGCCAGCCTTTAGCTCGCGTTCTTGCCGTAGAATTACTGGATAAAGCCACAAACCCTGAATTGGCTGCTTCTGCCTTGGACGATGGGGATTTCGAGGTACGGTTGTCCAGTTGTGTTGGATGTATTGGGGGGAGGGTGGAGGAGGAGGGGGGGGTTAAGTTGATCGCTTTCACTTCAAACCTGGGAAAGTCCAGACCTGGTCACCATAAAGAGCCTTGGTGGTGCAGCAGACTAAAGCACTGTTAAGTAACCCCAACTGCCTGCAATTATTGCAAGTTCAAATCTCACCAGGCTCAAGGTTGACTCAGCCTTCCATCCTTTCGAGGTAGATAAAAATGAGGACCAGGATTGTGGGGGCAATAAGCTGACTTTGTATAAAGAAGAACACCGCTTAGTGGGGGCCCGAAAGCCCTACTAAGCAGGTATATACAAAAGTATGAAGGCTATTGCTTAACGCATTGTAAGCCACCCTGAGTCTCCGGAGAAGGGCGGCATATAAATCGAATCAATCAATAAATAAATAATGTTGAGACTCTAGACAGAGTGCAGAGAAGAGCAAGAAAGAGGATTAAGGGGCCCGGAGGCTAAAACATACGATGAACGGTTGCAGGAACTGGGTGCGTCTAATCTAATCCAAGGATCTCCAAACCCAGCAACTTTTAAGACTTGTGGACTTCAACTCCCAGAATTCCCCCAGCCAGCATGGGGAATTCTGGGAGTTGAAGTCCACAAGTCTTAAAAGGTGCCAGGTTTGGTCCAGTTAAACGAGGAGAAGGACTAGGGGTGACCTGATAACATCTCCCAATACTTGAGGGGCTGTCACAGAGAAGAGGAGGTCAACCTTATTCTCTCTAGCAAAGTTGGGAATAGTGACTGGCATCCATGTTTGCCCTCCCAAATCTACAAGTCACAGCATTCCTGGAGTCTGAAGAGGTGACTGTCTGTTTTTGATCTTGCAACCACATGTAATATTCTATGCCAGTTCTTTTTTCAATCTTAACCACTTGATGATGTAAGGACTTCAACTCCTGGAAGTTGAAGTCCACACATCTTCAAGCGGTCAAGGTTGAGAAACACTTGTTCTAAGCCATTCTGTGTTAGACTCGCCTCTGATAACAGAATTGGAAGGGATCTTGGAGATCTTCTAGTCCAACCCCCAGCTCAGGCAGGAAACCTTATACCATTCAGACAAATGGCTGTCCAACTTCTTAAAAGCTTCCAGTGTTGGAGCATCCATAACTTCTGAAGGCAAGTTGTTCCACTGGTTAATTGATCTCATTTTCAGGAATTTTCTCCTTAGTTCCAGGTTGCTTCTCTCCTTGATTAGTTTCCACCCATTGCTTCTTGTTCTACCCTCAGGTGCTTTGGAGAATAGTTTGACTCCCTCTTCTTTGTGGCAGCCCCTGAGATATTGGAAGGCTGCTCTCATGTCTCCCCTAGTCCTTCTTTTCATTAAATTAGACATACCAGTTCCTGCAACCGTTCTTCATATGTTTTAGCCTCCAGTCCCCTAATCCTCTTTCTTGCTCTTCTCTGCACTACTGATGTTGATGGATGAATGTATGTAAACTGGTTTTTTCTGGGACCTGCAGACTGTCCCCTCTAAGGATGCCATTCTGGTGTGAGCAGCATCGTTTTCATATATATTGTGGGGTGATTTTATCATATTAATTTATTATACGACTCTTCTTTTATCAGTTTTATTAGTTTTTATATGAGGTTTTATATTCTGTAAGCCACCTGGAGTCGCCATGTACGAATAGGTGGCAATATAAATTCCGTAAGTAAGTAAGTAAATAAGTAAGTAAGTAAGAGGGATGCAGTGGCTCAGTGGCTAAGACACTGAGCTTGTCAATCGAAAGATCGGCAGTTCAGCGGTTTGAATCCTGAGTGCCGCGTAACGGGGTGAGCTCCCGTGACTTGTCCCAGCTTCTGCCAACCTAGCAGTTCGAAAGCAGGTAAAAAATGCAAGTGGAAAAATAGGGGCCACCTTTGGTGGGAAGGGAACAGCGTTCCGTGGGCCTTTGGCCTTGAGTCATGCCGGCCACATGACCACGGAGACGTCATCGGACAGCGCTGGCTCTTCGGCTTTGAAACGGAGATGAGCATCACCCCCTAGAGTCGGGAACGACTAGCACATATGTGCGAGGGGAACCTTTACCTTTACCTTAAGTAAGTAAGTAAATAAGTAAATAGGTAATTAATTAATTAATTAATTAATGGAAACAAAAAGTGTGATTTTCCCTCCCAATTCAGGCTTACGATGTTTTCCCTGATAAAATCTGCTCGAGTAAGCCCCGTGGGCCGTCAGAAGGCACTCTGTCGGAGATCCAGCGTAAGTTTAAACCCGTATGTCAGAATGCAAATGTATGTTTGCAATACAAGCAGCGGCTCCGGGGCTGACACCGTTTTCTAAGATGTGGGAGGCCTGCTAGAGAGAGAAAAGATTGCCTTAATTTTCAGAGTATAAGACGCACTCCCCCCCCGCCAAAAAAAGAGGGTGGAAGTATTGGTGCGTCACACCAAGTACATCCATTTTTGGCCTCCCGAAACCCCACCCTGCACATCCCATTTTCACCAAAAACAGACCCATTTTTTCACAAAAATGGAATGCGCAGAGGGTTTGGGAGGCCTGCAGAGTGTTCCTGGGGCCTGGGGAGGGCAAAAATGCAATGTGGGGCGGGTTGGGAGGCCAAAAAAGGGTCCGCTTTTCTCAAAAATGGGGGCGTTTTTGCCCTCTCTGGGCCCCAGGAGCACTCTGCAAGCATCCCATACCCTCTCTGCATCCCATTTTTGCAAAAAAAACGGGCCCGTTTTTGAAAAAGCACCTTTGAAAAAGCACTTTTGGGAACAACTTCCCTTGTTCTTAACTAATCTTGGCAGATTGTGGTCCAAAATCAGCACAAAACAATCCACTTTTTTAACTTCTTGTTGCATTGCTTTTTAAAATCTGGGGTTTGGGGCTTTCAAACTCGGTGAGTAGAATCTCATTTCTGTCTATCTGGCTGATCTTTGAATTGTTCCTCTTTTCTTTCCAGTTAACCAGGTTAAATTCGGCCCTCCGCTAAGGAAAGAAACAGAGCCGTGGGGCAAACCAGTAAGTGGCACTCGTAGGTGTGTATTTGTGTCTGTGAGCTTGTTGATCGAAAGGGTCGGCAGTTCGGCGGTTCGAATCCCTAGTGCTGCCGCGTAACGGGGTGAGCTCCCGTGACTTGTCCCAGCTTAGCAGTTCGAAAGCACGTAAAAAAAAATGCAAGTAGAAAAATAGGGACCACCTTTGGTGGGAAGGGAACAGCGTTTTCCGTGCGCCTTTGGCGTTGAGTCATGCCGGCCACATGACCACGGAGACGTCTTCGGACAACGCTGGCTCTTCGGCTTTGAAACGGAGACGAGCAGTGCCCCCTAGAGGCGGGAACGACTAGTACATATGTGTGAGGGGAACTTTTACCTTTACCTTTACTTGTTTGTCTCGGTTTAACGTTTGCGTGAGTCCAGCCATAGTCAGGCTGTAAAATGTGGTTTTGCAGCTGAGGGTATCAATCCTTTAACTGGTGAGGAAACAAACTTGGGTTTAGGGTTGTTCACGCATAACGAAAGTTGGCTGTTTTCCTTTTTTCTCCTTCCAGTTTGCTAGATGTGGAATACAGGCAGTCCTCGACTTACAACAGTTTCATTTAGTGACCGTTCCAAGTTACAACGGCACTGAAAAAAGTGACTTATGACTCTTTTTTTCACACGTGTAGCAGCCCCGTGGTCACACAATCAAAATTCAGACACTTGGCAACTGGCTCATATTTATGACGGTCGCAGTGTCCGGGGGTGGAGGGGGCATATGATTTCCCTTTTGCGACCTTCTGACAAGCAAAGTCAATGGGGAAGCCAGATTCATTTAACAACCGTGTCACTAACTTAACAACTGCAGTGGTTCACCTAACATGGGTGTCAGCAACCTGCAGCTCCGGAGCTGCATGCGGCTCTTTGGGCCCTCTGCTGTGGCTTCCTGTCAGGTGATCCCACCACTGGCTGGCCCCGCCCCTCACCCTCCCCTCCCAGTCACTCCTCCCCTGGCCTGAGAAGGTAAGGGCGACGGCGGGTGATGGAGAAGCGGCCAAGGCAGAGACAGAGAGATACAGAGAGAGGGGAGGAAAGAGAGACAGAGAGAGAAACAGAGAGAGGGGGGAGAGAGAGGTGTTTTTTAACAATTGGCCTAATGACCGCCTGGGTAGGCGTGGCTAGGGGGATGTCATGTGACTGGTGGAAGTGAGTGACGTCGAGTCGGTCACGCCCAACCAGGTTTTCTGACTCCCGGTGTTTTCTTTTCTGTGGGAAACGGGTCCAAATGGCTCTTTGAGTGTTTAAGGTTGCCGACTCCTGCAAGGAAGGCTGGCCAAACTCACTTAACCGCTGGTTCTCTTAACAACAGAAATTTTGCGATCGTAAGTTGAGGACTGCCTCTACGTTCCCACCCATCCTGTTTTCCTGAGGGGGTCAGAATTGGGAAGCGAAGCAGCTCAGCCTCTGAGCTCCAGTTGTGAGGGTGAAAAATAAAACTAGATCGCTTTTATACTGGCCCGTTTAATATGACCGTTTTTGTCTCTTTCGCAGGCAGAAGAAGAGGAAGAGAATTGGATGGTACTTGGAGACGGAGAGTAAGGAATTTAGGGGGGCAAAGATGTGGTCAGGGTGGGAGTGGTGCGGTGGTTTAGAGGTGGAGCTCTCGCCTCACAATCAGGAGGCTGTGAGTTCGATCCTAGGTAGAGGCGGATATTTTTCTCTCTGGGCACAATGAGAATATATCTGCCGAACAAAACTCCGTATTGGCAACAGGAAAGGCATCTGGCCAGTAAACACCCTCCATTCAGTTGCCCAGACTCCACCCCCGCAAGGGATTGTGTGGTCCTTAAAAGAAGATGAAAGATGTGGTCGGGGGGGGGGATTTTCCTCCCCCTCCCCTCCCCTGCCTTGGGCCATTGACTTGGTTTTGCGACGGAGCGTGAAAACATTAGCAGCTAATTTCGGCCTCTTTGAAACTTTTTAAGCTGAGTTCACTAGTCTAAAACTTGACTGGCTGCAGAATGCAGTCTGGACCAAAACTACTGTTTGAAACATGCTGTGCAAACAGAAACACGGAGTTTTGTTAACTCAGGGTTTGGATAAAGCAGGTGCTGTATAGCGGGGTTTAATTTCATGCCGGTGAGCTGCCCGAACCCAGCCAGTTGTGGTTTGACCAATAAACCCTGACAGATGTCTATGGAGATTCTCAGTCATCCAGGTCATGTAGCCATATCAGTGGGCACGCCAGCTCAGCTCTGGCACACATGTGCGTGCCAGCCAGCTGATTTTCGGGCCTTCCGAGCCCGCCAGAAGTAGGGAAATAGGCTGTTTCCTACCTCCGGAGGGCCTGGGGGTGTGTGGAAGGCCCGTTTTTCTTTCTCACCTGGCTCCAGATCCTCTCTATGCATCTGGGGAGGGTGAAAACAGCCTTCCCCACCCCCTCGGAGGCCCTCCGGAGGCCTGAAACGGCTCATTTCCCAACTCCCGGTTGGACAGGAAGTGACGTTTTTTGCTGTCCCCAGCCTCCAGAATCTACCGAAAACGGCCTACCAGGCCATCGCATGCCAGGAGCAGGGGGGGAGGAGGGTTGTGCATGCATGCGCAGGGTGGGGCGCATAGAATTACGGGTGTGGGCATGTGCGCAAACCTCCCCCGAAAACGGCCTCCCCCGGCCTCCGGAGGCTGGAAACAGTCCTGTTTCCAGACTTCTGGGAGACCTGTTTTTCGCCCTCCCAGAGCTTCCGCTTGGGCCCTGCACTTACCTAGCATCCAAAACAGGCCGCGTGGAAACTCTGGGGAGGGGAAGGGCTGGGTGGGGAGGGCCAGACATTCCTTGCAACTACCCGTTCGGCGAACCAGATGTAAAATTAGCATCCGATTCGCTCGTACCGGCTGAATCCCACGCCTGTCTTGATTCTATGTTAATGCAGCCTAGAACTGTGTTGGCATTTTTGGCAACACACGGCTGGCTCCTATTTAAGTGATTGTCCACTTGGATGAGAAACGAAAACCTTCGAGGAAAAACCCAAAGTCCGGTTGGCTTTTGAAAAAGTATGTTTGGGGAAACCTCGATGGAGCAAACTGTGGCTTGATGTGAGCAACTGATGGGTAACCTTGTGCCATGTTTTCACTTTCCCTAGGAGCTTGCTTCAGTCCGTCGAAGAGGCCCTGGAAGAGAGGTAAGAGAAGATGGAGATTAACCTAGAATAGGGGTCAGCAACCTGCGGTTCTGGAGCCGCATGTGGCTCTTTCACCCCTCTGCTGCAGCTCCCTGTCACTCAAAATATGCGGCACAACCGCCAACGTGCGACACCTGCCGGCACGTGATTTACTGAGCTTTTCAACCCCTGGTAGGCCAACCATAGATAAATCCAAGAAAAGAAAAGTTTCAGAAGAAAACAGAATGTTTAATTCGACTACATATGCTAGTTTTGTGGCCGCTCAAGAAATAGTCAGGCACGGGAAGGGTTTTTGTGGCTCCTGGAGTTTTCTTTTCTGTGGGAAACGGGTCCAAATGGCTCTTTCAGTGTTTAAGGTTGCAGACCCCTGACCTAGAAACTTTGGGGAAGTAGCAGAAATTTCCCCAGACAGGCCAACATTAAACCTGGTCTGTTGTTTTCTATCCCCAATAAAACTTTTAAATGGTGGTCTTGCCCAGCTCAGCATAATTTGGGGGTGGATGGGCTTTTGGGACCATCATGATAGTAGCCTCAATATGGCCCCCACCCCAAAGCAGGTAATCCTCGGCTTATGACCACAATTGGGAACAGAATTTCTCTTGTTAATCAAGGTGGTCGTTAAGAGAATTGTGCCTGATTTTACGACCTTTTTTTGTCGTGGTTGTTAGCCAAATCCCTGCAGCTGTTTGGTCGTTGAGTGAATCTGGCTGTCCCCATTAACGGAATAACAAGAGTTGGAAGGGGCCTTGGAGGTTTTCTAGTCCAACCCCCTGCCCAAGCAAGAGACCTTATGCCATTCCAGACAAGTGGCTGTCCAGTCTCTTCTTAAAAAGCCTCCATTGTTGGAGCACCCACAACTTCTGGTGGCAACTTCCGTTCCCCTGGCTCATTGCAAAAGTCACTTGACGTATTTCTCACTTAACAACTTAAATGTTGGACTCAGTTGCGGTCGTAAAGTTGAGAACTACCTGTATTTTCTTGGTAAAAATCATATCTCGGGAGTTTCTTGAGGTGGCGCAGGGGTTAGAGTACAGTACTGCAGGCTACTTCTGCTGATCACCGGCTGCCAGCAGTTTGGCAGATCGAATCTCACCAGGCTCAAGGTTGACTCAGCCTTCCATTCAGTAGTGGGTTTCAATTTCGTGAATAGAATAGAATAGAATAGAATAGAATAGAATAGAATAGAATAGAATAGGAATAGAATAGAATAGAATAGAATAGAATAGAATAGAATAGAATAGAATAGAATAGAATAGAATAGAATAGAATAGAATAGAATAGAATAGAATAGAATGACAGAGTTGGAAGGGACCTTGGAGGTCTTCTAGTCCAACCCCCTGCTTACCGGTTTGCTCGTGGGTGAGTGCGCATGTACGTGCGAGCGACACTTCTGTGCATGTGCAGAGATGTCCGGGCGGGTGAGCAGATCCCAGGGCGAACCGGTAGCAACCCACCATTGTTTCCATCCTTCCGAGGTGGGTAAAATGAGGACCCAGATTGTCGGGGGGGGGGGGGGCAAGAGGCTGACTCTGTAAACCACTTAGAGAGGGCTGTGAAAGCACTGTGAAGCGGTATATAAGTCTTAGGTGCTATCGCTATTCTTTTGCTGCACATGCCAATGGGAGGGTTGACAACTTTGGATTTCCCCCCCATTCTTTTATTCTGTTTTCTATTTTTTTTTTTTAAATGCTTTTTTCTTCCTTTAGGAGTCTAACCATCCGCCCAGCACGTCCTACAGAGCAGGTATGCTTCCGGGATTATCCAAACTGCACATGTTTCTTGAAACGGCCACTTTCTTTGGGTTCTGCAAACGATTGTGAGAATTCTATCATTCTAGAATATCGTTCTGCAAAATTATAGTGTGAGGGACTATATCTGTAAAGCCTTAGTAAGGCCACACCTAGGATACGGCATCCAGTTTTGGTCGCCACACTATACAAAAAAGATGTGGAGACTCTAGAAAGAGTGCAGAGAAGAGCAAGCAGGAGGATTAGGGGACTGGAGGCTAAAACATACGAAGAACGGTTGCAGGAAATAAGAACAGAAGTTACACTGTGTAGGGTCTTCTTCTGGGGAGGGAGGTTTGACTAAATGACCTCCAAGGTCCCTTCCATTATGATTGAACTGAAAAGTGTGTTGGAAGGGATGATGAGGGGACTGGAGGCTAAAACATACGATGAACGGTTGCAGGAACTGGGCCTGGCTGGTCTAGTGAAGAGAAGGACCAAGGGAGACATGGGAGCATCTTTCAATATTTGAGGGGCTGCCCCAGAGAGGAGGAAGGGGGTCAAGCTATTTTTCAAGGCAATCGAAGGCCAGACAAGGAATAATTGGATGGAAACTGACCAAGGAGAGATTCAACCTGGAAATAAGGAGGAATTTTCTGACAGTGAGAGCAATCAACCCATGGAAGAGAAGTTGCCTTTGGAGGTTGTAGGAGCTTCATCCCTGGAGGCTTTCAAGAAGAGACTGGGCTGCCATTTGTCAGAAATGGTGTCAAGTCTCCTGCTTCAGGGGAGGTTGGACTAGATGACCTCCAGGGTCCCTTCCAACTCTGTTCATCTGTATCTGTTCTGGGGTTTGTTTGTTTTTTTTCTCCCCTGCAGACCGAGGAAGAGCAGCGGACGGGCGGACTTGGGGAAGATGTTTCCAGCACTATCAAAAGGGGCCCCTTTTGGGATTTCCTTAACCTTGAGCTCGCCTATAAGGCTCCCTGGGAGCAGGACGGGGAGCAGTCGGATCTGGAGGGGCCCAGGGACCACACCGTCCCAGGTAAAGAGGTATCTTTCACTTTGTATTACGAGACCAAGTAAACCATCAAAGAATAGAATAATAATAATAGAATTGGAAGGGACCTTGAAGGTCATCTAGTCCAACCCCCTCCCCCCCCCCCCCGAGCATGAGACCCTAACACCATTTTTCATCATCAGTGTCAGATGAGTCAGGCCTTTTATTCCACACGGCTAATAAATATTCAATATACAAGAGCCTTGGTGGTGCAGCAGATTAAAGTGATGTTAAGTGACACCAGCTGCCTGCAATTACAGCAAGTTTGAATCTCACCAGGCTCAAGGTTGACTCAGCCTTCCATCCTTTCGAGGTAGGTAAAATGAGGACCCGGTTTGTGGGGGCAATAAGATGACTTTGTATAAAAAAAAAGAACACTGCTTGGAGGGGTGGGAGCAAAAGCCCTATTAAACAGCTATATACAAAAATATGAAGGCTATTGCTTAACGCATTGTAAGCTGCCCTGAGTGTCCGGAGAAGAGTGGCATATAAATCGAACCAATAAATAAATAAATAAATAAATAAATAAATAAATAAATAAATAAATAAATATTCCACATTTATTTCATAACGATGTCTACAGGTAGTTCTCGACTTACAACAGCTCATTTAGTGACCGGACATGTGATCAAATATTCAGATGCTTGGGCAACCGGCTCATATTTATGACGGTAGCAGTGTCCCTGGGACCTCCTGACAAGCAAAGTCAAGGGGGGGGAGCCAGATTCACTTAGGATTCGCTTAACAACCGTGGCAAGAAAGGTCGTAAAATAGATCAAAACTCAACCAATGTCTCAAGTAGCAGCATAAATGTTGGGCTCCATTGTGGTCGTAACTCAAGGACTAGCTGTATTTACGTCTAGTTCAGGGGTCTCCAAACTGGGCAATTTTAAGACTTGTGGACTTCCAACTCCCAGAATTCCCTAGCCAGCAAAGCTTGGACACCCTGATCTAGTGTACCAAACTGAAGGATTAGGGCAGGGGTCCCCAAACTTGGCCCCTTTAACACTTGTGGAGTTCAATTCCCAGAGTTCCCTGGAACTAATGCATTCCTTTTTGATATGTCTATCCGCTATAGCCTGATTACCCTCTTGTAATCCCTTCCTCTGCAATCTCTCCGCTGTAGCCTGTTTACTCTCTTGTAATCCCTTCCTCTGCAATCTCTCCGCTGTAGCCTGTTTATTCTCTTGTAATCCCTTCCTCTGCAATCTCTCCGCTGTAGCCTGTTTATTCTCTTGTAATCCCTTCCTCTGCAATCTCTCCGCTGTAGCCTGTTTACTCTCTTGTAACCCCTTCCTCTGCAATCTCTCTGCTGTAGCCTGTTTACTCTCTTGTAACCCCTTCCTCTGCAATCTCTCTGCTGTAGCCTGTTTATTCTCTTGTAATCCCTTCCTCTGCAATCTCTCTGCTGTAGCCTGTTTACTCTCTTGTAATCCCTTCCTCTGCAATCTCTCTTCTGTAGCCTGTTTACTCTCTCGTAACCCCTTCCTTTGCAATCTCTCTTCTGTAGCCTGTTTACTCTCTCGTAACCCCTTCCTTTGCAATCTCTCGGCTATAGCCTGTTTACTCTCTTGTAATCCCTTCCTCTGCAATCTCTCTTCTGTAACCTGTTTACTCTCTTGTAATCCCTTCCTCTGCAATCTCTCTGCTCTAGGGGCTAGGAGAAAAAAAAAACCAGGCATGGCTGGGTGAGGAATTCTGGGAGTTGAAGTCCACAAGTCTTAAAGGGACCGAGTTTGGAGACCCCTGGATTAGGGCTTGACATGATAGGGGTCTACCATACTTGAGGGGCTGTCATGAGAAGAGGGGATTGACTTATTCTCCAAAGCACCAGAAGGCAGAAATAATGGGTGGAAGCTTATTAAAGAGAAATCCAAACTCTTTTCCTGCAAGTGATTTTGTGGTTCCTCTTTCGACAATAGGCAACACGGCCTTCGGTGGGACGCCAGACGCTCCTGTGGTGGATTCTCCCAAACCTCCAGACAGCCTCCTCTCCACTGAGTGGGCCACCATGAAAAAGAAGGAGGAAGCCACCGTAAGCATGCTAAATCAGGATTGTTCAAACTGTGTTTGGCGGTTGAAGGAATTGGGTATGGCTTGTTGTTGTTGTTAGTTGCGAAGTCGTGTCCGACCCATCGCGACCCCATGGACGACGTTCCTGCAGGCCTTCCTGTCCTCTACCATCCTCCGGGGTCCATTTAAGCTCACGCCGACTGCTTCTGTGACTCCATCCAGCCACCTCCTTCTCTGCCGTCCCCTTCTTCTTCTTTTGCCCTCCATCGTTCCCAGCATTGGGCTCTTCCTTCCAGGGAGTCCTTCCTTCTCATTAGGTGGCCAAAGGATTTGAGTTTCCTCTTCAGGATCTGGCCTTCTAGAGAGCAGTCAGGGTTGATCTCCTCTAGGACTGACCGGTTGGATTGCCTTGCGGTCCAAGGGACTTGCAGGATCTTCTCCAGCACCAGAGTTCAAAGGCCTCCATTCTTTGGCCTTCTCAGCCTTCCTTATGCTCCAACTTTCACAGCCGTCCATTGCAACTGGGAAAACCAGAGCCTTGACTAGACACACTTTTGTTGGCAGGGTGATGTCTCTGCTTTTTAGTATCCTGTCTAGCTTTGCCATGGCTTTCCTCCCCAGGAGCAAGTGTCTTTTAATTCCTTGGCTGCAGTCCCCATCTGCGGTGATCTGTCCATCTTGGGTGGCCCTGCATCAGTGGTGGGTTGTAAAAAATTTTTACTACCGGTTCGGTGGGTGTGGCTAGGTGTATGTGTGTGTGTGTGTGACTGATTGGGCATGGCCAACGTGATGTCACTCACACACTCAGTCACATGATCCACCCCAAGCCACGCCCACCGAAAAGGTGGCTAAAATTTTTGACACTCCGGCCCCATATCCAGGTCGGGATGCGTGGGGTGGCGGTGGTCGCCTCGGCTTTCCTTCCGTTGCCCTTCCTGGCCGAAAAGCGCCCCTTCTCGCCTCTGACGGGCCTTCCTCGTGGTTTGCAGCCGGAGCAACCCACTCCGCCAGCTCAAGGCAGCGGACTCAGCTGCGGCCCAGACGATCCAAGGAACTGCGGGGAGCCTCCCGCGTATTGCACCCCCTCCCAGCCTTCCCCCAGCACCTCCGTACCGTTTTCAGGCACCCAGCTTACTGAGCTGCCCCCATCCCTATCGCGGCTCCAACGGCGGTGGCTTCAGGAGACGCCGGCGGCATGGTAATTTTCAGTACCTTACATCAAACTCTGTGTGGTATCCAATCAAAGCAGCAAAGTGATATAAAAGCTATAGATTAGACCAAGTTAAAAACCAGAGTTCAACCAAGTTGAAAGGAGCAATTACGAGAGACTCGGGGAAAGAAAAGATCAGTTCAGATACAGATACAACCAACTTTCTGTCCCAAGAGCAGGAGTATACAACCTTGGTAACTTTAAGACCCGTGGACTTCAACAAGGCTGGCTGGGGAATTCTGGGTCGCAAAAGGGGATCAGATGGCCCTGGGGCACTGCGACTGTCATAAACATAACCCAGTTGTCAACTGTCTGACTTTTTTGGCCGTTGTTGTGACCTCGGCTTCCTGAGTCATTAAAACACACGAGTAGTCCCCAAAAACCTCTTTTATTGCAACAGCTGTGAATTACGTTCATTCACAGCTGAGTCCCAATTAGTTGCAAAAGGTCCTTCGGGAGAAGTCCTTTGGGATAATCGCCAACCTTTATCTCCCTCGACACTCTACCAAAGAACTTACTTGGCAAAGCCCCACGGAGTCCAGAATCAAACAGAGATGCCAACTGGGAACAGAATTAACAACGTTGCTTTCCTGCGAAGGGCCCAGTGCCTTTGCTCCTCTTTTAAGCCTTATGGGAGGGGCCAATCATCTCCAGGCCTTACTCCCGAGTCGTCCCTTTTGCTTTAGCTGTTCTTGCCTTCTGGTAGCTCTGCGCATGCGCGCACTAGGAACAGGCTCCTCCTGTTCCTCTGCCTCTCTGATGTCCAATTCTGGAGGCTCCGGAGTCCACACATCACTCCCAGATGGCCCTGGCCCCATCTCCGCCTCTGACGCAGAGCCCTCGTCTGAGCCTTCCCCAGACTCCAGGACTGGCCCATGTTCCTCCCCAGCCTCCTCACTGTCCGACTCCTCTGCCAGCTCCACAGGCTGCTGGCGGACAGCCATGGGGATGCTGAAACAATCGTAAGTGTGAAAAATTTCAGTGCCGTCGTGACTTTGAACGGTCACTGAACGAATGGTTGTAAGTGGAGGACTACATGAAGAGAACACGGGCTTCTCATTGGTGGCCCCAAGAAGGCGGGGCCAGAATTATCGGGATAAAATTGCAAGCAAGGGGATTCTGGTTAGATTTTTGGGAAGGAAGCCGCCGATTGTATGATCCCGTAGTGGTGAGGTCTCCCTTCGCAGGAAGTTTTCCAACAGAGGCTGGACGGTCATGTCTCTGGGATGCTGTCGAGAATCCTGGGCACTGAGCAGGAGGTTGGACTAGAGGACCTCTTAAGTTCCCTTCCAAGGCTAGAATTTTTATTTTATTTTTTGATTCTGTGAAATGACTCTGGTCAAATTCCTGGTTTTCTCCCACCAAAGCAGGAAGACTACCGTATTTTTCGGAGTATAAGACTCTCCGGACTATAAGACGCAGCTTCCTTTTTTGGGGAGGAAAACAAGATATATGCTAGTGCATATATTTGTTTTAAGTTTTAAGGTTTTTTTTCTTTGCATAGATTGGTATTGTAATCAGAATCAGTAAGTTATTCAGCACGCAATCTGTTAGAAGTTAGTTTCCCCTCTCTTCATTTTACTTCAGGTAACATTTTAATTAAGTTAGAGAAATGCTTTTTAAATTCCAGCCAATTGTGATTCTAAACAGAAATTTTACAACAAAAGGACACCAAGAAGAAAAGAAGACTCATAAAACACTTACAATAACTCTGCCTCCCAGCACAACAAACAGTTGGCTTTAGTTTTGTTTTCAGCACAGCTTGATTAGCACAAGAAAAAAAAAATCTGCCTCCCAGCAATTTGCCTGCTTGAAGGAGGCCCGCGCGGCAATAGGCAATGGCAAATCCCTGCAGCCTGAAACAGCTGAGGGTCTGGAGGCCGATCCAACCGACAATCAGCTGCTTGTGTTAATCAGGCTGTGCTGAAGCTGAAACGGGCTGTTTGCTGCAAGGAGGTAAATTGCTGGGAGGCAGAGGCCAAAGGGTGGGGGCTGGCAGGTGGGTGGGGCTACGTTCAGTGTATGATGCACCCAAATTTTCACCCTCTTTTGGGGGGGGGGTGCATCTTATACTCCGAAAAATATGGTAACTCTGCGATTGAATGAGGGATGGAGTTAGAGACTTGTTTCTTTTATTAAAAAAGGAAAATATTGGGAAGTTTTTAGTAACGTTCCTTTAAT
Source organism: Pantherophis guttatus (assembly GCF_059756535.1). Classification (NCBI taxonomy): domain Eukaryota; kingdom Metazoa; phylum Chordata; class Lepidosauria; order Squamata; family Colubridae; genus Pantherophis; species Pantherophis guttatus. Next base: position 8,557,470 of record NC_142080.1, read on the forward strand.
CCTCCCCTCTCTTTCCAGAGATTGCTATGCCACGGATTGCCCCCTACACCCAAAGTTCATGTAAGTTACATTTCCTTCTTCCCTACCCCCAAAAAAATCCAAAAAAAACTTTTTTCAAAGAGCAGCTGAAATATGTTATTTAAGGCCAGTGGTGTGTATTTCAGTGGCTGTTGAGTTTTTGTGTGGTGCGTGATGAAAGTCGTAAGATGGGAAAGTAAGTTCAAACGAACTTCTGCCTGGAGAGAACGCAAGTGGGCGACTTTGCAAAATTCTGGGGGGCAAACTGTGAAAATGTGGTAGTTTTGCTCACTTTGAAGGGTTAGAAAAGTCTCAAATCTGCCTATGACTAAAACTGGGTTGGGGAACTATTATGGCCAGGGGTGAGCTGCTCGGAGTTCGCAAGGGTTCAGGAGAACCTCTAGCTAAGATTCTGTGCAGTTCGGAGAACCCCCAAATCCCACTCCTGGCTGGCCCCACCCCTCCCAGGAGTCCCCACGCGGCCCATTTTGGATGCAGGTAAGCGCAGGGCACGCATGGAGGCTCGGGGAGGGCGAAAAACGGGCCTACTGGAAGTTCGGGAAGGCCGGAAACAGGCCCGTTTCTGGCCTCTGGAGCCTGGGGAGGCCGTTTTCGTCCATCTGGAGGCTCCAGGAAAGCCTCCGGAGCCTGGGGAGGGCAAAAACACCTCCGCAGTCATGGTGCAGGAGGCCGACTAGGCCACACCCACCATGGCCATGCCCACCCAGCAACCAGGCAGAGAACCCCTTGCTAAAATTTTTGAAGCCTACCCCTGATTATGGCCCTTTTACAATCTGTGGACTTCAACTCCCAGAATTCCTGAGCCAGCATTGGCTGGCTCATGAATTCTGGGAGTTGAAGTCCACAAGTCATAAAAAGAGCCACAGTTCCCCACTGCTGGACTAAAAGAAAGATTTGATCTGAAGTCCAAAAAATGAGATTAAAAGCACTGAAAGGAGTTGACAACATTTCCTGCACACACAAACACACCCCAATATTCCCATTTCCTCCTTTCTTAGATGGGAGCTTGTTTTTCCAAGGTTTTCAATGGCTGCCCACTGAAGATCAACTCAGCTACGACGTGGATCCATCCGGAAACACGAGGTAGGGATTTTATTTCTGGTTGATTTCTGCAATCTGTATTCCATCAGAAGATGGCATCTATAACAGTATTTCTCAATCTTGGTAAATTAAGAGCTGTGGACTTCAGCTCCCAGAATTCCCCAGCCAGAATATTTTAAAATGGATGGACTTCAACTCCCAGAATTCCCCAGCCAGAATATTTTATAACAAGTGGACTTCAACTCCCAGAATTCCCCAGCCAGAATATTTTATAACAAGTGGACTTCAACTCCCAGAATTCCCCAGCCAGAATATTTTAAAATGGATGGACTTCAACTCCCAGAATTCCCCAGCCAGAATGTTTTAAAATGGATGGACTTCAACTCCCAGAATTCCCCAGCCAGAATATTTTATAACAAGTGGACTTCAACTCCCAGAATTCCCCAGCCAGAATGTTTTAAAATGGATGGACTTCAACTCCCAGAATTCCCCAGCCAGAATATTTTAGAACAGATGGACTTCAACTCCCAGAATTCCCCAGCCAGAATATTTTATAACAAGTGGACTTCAAATGCCAGAATTCCCCAGCCAGAATATTTTAAAATGGGTGGACTTCAACTCCCAGAATTCCCCAGCCAGAATATTTTAAAATGGGTGGACTTCAATTCCCAGAATTCCCCAGCCAGAATATTTTAAAACGGGTGGACTTCAACTCCCAGAATTCCCCAGCCAGAATATTTTAAAATGGGTGGACTTCAACTCCCAGAATTCCCCAGCCAGAATATTTTAAAATGGATGGACTTCAATTCCCAGAAATACCCTGCCAGCATGCTGGCTAGGGAATTCTGAGAGTTGTAGTCCACACATCTTAAAAGTTGCCAAGATTGAGAAACAGTGATAATTTTTTTTCCCTCTTAACACCAGCCAGGTGTTGGACCAGGTAGGAATCTATGGTCAAGAGAAAACTAGAACTTGGATCTCTCCATTCCTAATCCACCGTATTCTCTTTCAATGTTGCCAACCATGGTTTATAAACTTCCTTTTCTGGTTTGCAGATCTGTATCTGGTTGTGGGAGCAGAGGAAGGTATATATACCTTGAATCTTCATGAGCTCCACGAAGACACGATGGAGAAGGTGAGTTCTCCTCAGAGAAACACAAGGAAAGAACCGGTGAGAGGGGCCCTTTGCCTGTTTGACTGCTACAAGCCACGATTAAGCCATCTTGTAGCAGGCCAGTCCCTCTGCTCTCTGCTTAAACTGCAACAAATGGACTTGGATTCCCAACTCTCTGTAATTTAGCAAGTTGCTTGAAATTTCTTTAAATTATTTAGTTTTTTATATCCCACTTTTATTGTTTTTATCGGTCACTCAAGCTGGCGAGCGTACCTAATACTCCTTTCTCCTCCTGTTTTCCCCACAACGACAACCCTGTGAGGTTGGACTGAGAGGGGGGGGGACCAGCCCAAAGTCATCCAACTGGCTTTCATGCCTAAGGGCAAGACTAGAACTCACCTTCTCCTGGTAATTGGTCCAAAGTCACCCAGCCATCTTTCGTGCCTAAGGCAGGACTAGAACTCACAGTCTCCTGGTGATTGGTGTAAAGTCACCCAATAAGCTTTCATGCCTAAGGTGGAACTAGAATTCACCATCTCCTGGTGATTGGTCTAAAGTCACCTAGCTATCTTGAGTGCCTAAGGCAGGACTAGAAGTCACCTTCTCCTGGTGACTTCTAGTCCACTGGTCCATAGTCACCCAGTCATCTTTCATGCCTAAAACAGGACTAGAACTCACCTTCTCCTGGTGATTGGTCTATAGTCACCCAGCCATCTTTCATGCCTAAGACAGGACTAGAACTCACTTTCTCCTGGTGATTGGTCTAAAGTCACCTAGCTATCTTTAGTGCCTAAGGCAGGACTAGAACTCACAGTCTCCTGGTGATTGGTCCATAGTCACCCAGCCAATTTTTGTTCCCAAGACAGAACTAGAACTCATCATCGCCTAGTTTGTAGCCTGGTGCCTTAACTACTAACTAAACTAATCTGACTGTCATGTTTGATGCCTTCAGGCAGGACCCTGACTATGTACATTTCCCTAATCGGAGTTTACCAAGATTGATGGACCATTTTTCTCTCTCTTCCTCTGTTTCTCTCCATTTCTTCTCTTCTTTGTTTCTCTCATCAGCTCCTTCCCCACCGATGCTCTTGGCTCTACTGTATTAACAATACCCTCCTGACTTTGGCAGGTGAGTCTCCGGGGATACACCTGGGCCTGGGAAATAACTTTTCTTTTTCCTGTTTGGGACAAATTTTCCATGCCCGGATGATCTGCTTTGGGATGGACAGAAGGTTTGGCTGCAACAAACTTCCTCTCTTGGGCTGGCGGGACGTTGCAGTGACTGTGATGGGGGATGTTAGAGCCAGCTATATTTGGGGAGGACGGATGGCGGGGGGAGCTCCTTTTTAAAAAGACTTGCAAAGGAAGTTCAGTCCTGCTGAACCCATTCCTCTTGCGTGGAGTGCCTGCTATTTGTGCAAAGGACTTCTGGAGTTTTCAGAAAACCGGTTGTTATGGTATGTGTGACACCCACCTGTGAGGACTACAGGGTGGATAAAAATCAATGATTTTTTTTAAAAAATAAAAAAAAATCGTTTTTTTTTTATTTAAATCGGATTTTTTTATTTAAATCAGATTTTTTTTATTTTTATTGAATTTATTTTAATAAAAAACTTTTGGGGTAAAAATCTATCGTAAGATAGTTTTCTGTTTAAGATACATAAATAATTTAATTTATTCAGCATGAAATGGAGCTTAGTTATGTAGCACGAGGCTGTATATTCTGCAACACTGGGACTATCGGTGAGTCAACAGTGGGTCAAAGGAGTAGCAGAGATGACAGTTGCTCTTTAAAAATTATGATTTAAATCGAGTTGATTTAAATCAAGTCTTTTTACTAGTGATTTAAATCATGATTTAAATCATGATTTAAATCGACTTGATTTAAATCAAATCCACCCTGGAGGACTACCTGTCATTTTCCAGAGTTTGAGGCGAAGCCAAATGTGGAAAGGAAGGAAACGAGTTTAGGAGATTGATTCTGCAGACATCTGGCTGAGTTGAATGTATTAAAAAGGACAAGGACTCATCTGCTCCCTCCTAGGCTCATTCCTTCTTCTGGTGTTTCAGGAAAATCCCCCCAGATCTCTTCACACAACCTCTTGGGTCTCTTCGAACAACGTCGTCAGCTTCAAAAGCGGCCGGTTCCTCTTTCCATTGCCACCAACCGACTGACGGAGAGAATCATCCCCAGGTGGGGAGAGGTGAGGGCAGGGGTGGGCTTCAGAGCCTTTAGCAACGGGTTCGTTGCTGGGTGGGCGTGGGCGTGGTGGGCGTGGCCTAGTTGGCCGCCTGCACCATGGCGGGGGGGGTTCACCCTCCCCAGGCTCCAGAGGCTTTCTTTGAGCCTCCGGGAGAGCGAAAACTGCTTCCTCCGGGCTCCGGAGGCCCTCCAGAGGCCGGAAACAGGTCCGTTTTTTGCCCTCCCAGACTTTCCACGCGGCCCCTGCACTTACCTAGAATGATGAACGGGCCGCGTGGAGACTCCTGGGAGGGATGGGGTGGGTGTGGCAGGCATGGCCAGCCAGGGCTGGCATTTGGGGGTTTACCGAACCCCAGCGATCATTGGCTAGAGGATCACCCCGAACCCTGCCGAACCCCCAAGAGTCCACCCTTGGGTGAGGGGGAGGAAAAGCCAGAGGTCTCTAACGAAGAGTAATGGCATGGGGGTGGAGTGTGAATGGCCTTGTGAGAAATGGGAAGAAGAGATGCTGCCTAGGGCAGTGGCCCCTACCCTTTTGGGCACCAGGGATCAGTTCTGTGGTTTTTCCATGGACCGGAGGCAGCGTGGTTTCGTGTGCTGCCTCTGCATCCCATGGACCAGGCTTTGCTTGTTTGACCACCCTGGTTTCTGGCATGCTGCAGCCTGGTGCCACTCCATGGATCTGGGGTTGAGGACCCCTGGCCTCTTAGATAAGAGCAGGCATGGCCCACAGCTGCATAAAGGGCAGGGAAAGAAACTCAGGAAGGAATCTCTCTGTAAGGTTTTGAGGTCGTCTCAAATAAATTGCATTTCAAACAAAAGTCTTTGAAGAAAAACTCCCATTTATTAAGCACGACATTCTGACTACGACTCCATTGCAGCCAACACTGACCTCCAGACCCAAAACCCTCCCTTTCCGTTCCCCGCTCCCCTGCACTCATTGGCCATCTTCCAAGTCACTCTACCCCTAATCTACTGCTCCAGCTCAAAGGAATTTCCCCCCTCCCATCCCATCTCCTAGGAGATATTATCTCCAGGGAAAATAAGTAGGTGAAAAGTCAAACGTCCCTTTCCAGATGCCTCCGCTTCTCCTTCTTATGTCAGCACTAGAGTAAATGCAGCTTGAACATTAATTAGTTAATGTTCTAACCCAGTTCCCCAAACACGACAAACCCTCTTTGAAGTTAACTCAAACATTCCTTTATTAGGAGCGCCGGCAGCCCCGGCAAAAAGTTTCTCTCTCACCGCAAGCTAACAAGTCTGTCCGTCTGGGAGATGAGTAGTTGTCTGCCCCATCTATTCATCTCCGCCCCCTGCCTTTTATCCCCAGAGCTAGGGTGGGGCTTCACTAGCAGCAGTGGCTCTTCCGTCCCAAGGACCGGCCCATAGATTTCCACTGTTCTCCTCTCCTCTGCCTTCTGCACATCTACTTCTCAGGCACTGGGCCCAGCTGTTCCTCCTCTTCGTCATCAACCACCTCCAGACCTGGGGGCTGTTGACTCTCTATCTGAGGGCTGACGGACGGCCCGGACTCCACCTCTGTTTCTCTCTCTCTCTCTGCCAGCTCCATTCCCTCCTCCTCCTCGGAGCTCTCAGGTTGCCTTGATGCTGACCCCTACTCCCACTTAATCAGGCTGTAAAAGAGACAGCGGGAGATTCGTATTTTCAGACCTGCAAGGTTGTATTAATGTAGCCTTACAATAAAGTAGAATTAGCTCAGGTGATTGTGTTTCCTGCGGGACTACCTGGGAAGGTTGACTGGAAGCTAGAAGTTTGGGGGTGGGGGGCGGGCTGAGGACCCTTTGAGAGAGGAGAGTGGAAATGGGCTGCCATCTTTCAGGCCCCCGTCTCTTGGATTTTGGGTTGAGATAAGACCTGACCCTTGCACACTGTGTAGAGGTCGTTCTCGGTTTACGACCAACAGTTCGGATGTGAGGCCAGATAGTTGTTAAGTGAATTTTGCCCCGTTTTACAACTTGCCACGGTTGTTAAGTGAATCGCTGCAGTTATTATGTTAGTACAGTTGTTCAGGGAATCTGTGTATACACAGGTTATGTATACATCTGAACTAGACTGCAGGGTTTCTCTGTGTCGTATGTGGGCATATGCAAAATGGTTATCTTTTGAGAGCTGGATGCAATGAAACTTCATTTTAATGTATGCTGATTAGTGTACATTTAAAGTGACAAAAAAGTTTTTGTTCTGTTCTGTTTCTATTCTATTCTATTCTGCTCTTCCCTACTCTACTCTATTTCTACTCTATTCTATTCTATTCTCTACTTCTTATTCTATTCTACTCTACTCTATTTCTACTCTATTCTATTCTATTCTCTACTTCTTATTCTATTCTACTCTACTCTATTTCTACTCTATTCTATTCTATTCTCTACTTCTTATTTCTATTCTACTCTACTCTATTTCTACTCTATTCTATTCTATTCTATTCTCTACTTCTTATTCTATTCTACTCTACTCTATTTCTACTCTATTCTATTCTATTCTCTACTTCTTATTTCTATTTTATTCTACTCTATTTCTACTCTATTCTATTCTATTCTATTCTCTACTTCTTATTCTATTCTACTCTACTCTATTTCTACTCTATTCTATTCTATTCTCTACTTCTTATTTCTATTCTACTCTACTCTATTTCTACTCTATTCTATTCTATTCTATTCTCTACTTCTTATTCTATTCTACTCTACTCTATTTCTACTCTATTCTATTCTATTCTCTACTTCTTATTTCTATTTTATTCTACTCTATTTCTACCCTGTTCTCTACTTCTTATTCTATTCTATTCTATTCTATTCTATTCTATTCTATTCTATTCTATTCTATTCTATTCTATTCTATTCTATTCTATTCTACTCTATTCTATTCTCTCCTTATTCTATTCTATTCTACTCTATTTCTACTCTATTTCTATTCTATTCTCTACTTATTCTATTCTATTCTCTACTTCTGATTCTATTTTACTCTACTCTATTTCTACTCTATTCTATTCTATTCTCTACTTCTTATTTCTATTTTATTCTACTCTATTTCTACCCTATTCTATTCTCTACTTATTCTATTCTATTCTCTACTTCTTATTCTATTCTATTCTATTCTATTCTATTCTATTCTATTCTATTCTATTCTACACTATTCTATTCTTATTCTATTCTATACTGCTCTACTCTATTTCTATTCTATTCTCTACTTATTCTATTCTATTCTCTACTTCTTATTCTATTCTATTCTCTACTTCTTATTCTATTTACTCTATTTCTACCCTATTCTACCCTATTCTATTCTATTCTATTCTATTCTATTCTTTGTCTGAAGTGGTGTAGGGTTTGCTGCCTAAGCAGGGGGTTGGACTAGAAAATCTCCAAGGTCCTATTCTATTCTATTCTATTCTATTCTATTCTATTCTATTCTATTCTATTCTATTCTATTCTATTCTATTCTATTCTATTCTATTCTATTCTACCCTTTTCTGATTTCCCCATGGACTTTGATTGTCAGGAGGTTGCACAGAGTGGTCACGTAACCCCATTTATGTTTGACATTCCCACTGTCAAACAATATATGGCAATTGCCAAGCGTCCAAATTTTGATCATGGGGATGCTGCAAAGTTGTAAGTTTGGAAAACGGTCACAAGTCACTTTTTTTTTTCAGTGCCATTGTCATTTTGAGCAGTCACTAAACAAGTGGCTGTAAGTCTGGACTTACACTAGTTTGTAGAGTGACCATATGAAGTTACAATGCCCCTGAAAAAAAAAAGTGGCATGACTTTTTCACACTTACAATCCTTGCTGCATCCCTATGGTTAGGTGATCAAAATTTGGACCCATTGGTAACTGACTCACTGAGTCTTAATTAATGCTTGAGGGGGAATGAGACATCTGCTAATTTTCTAAAAGGATCATCATCATTATCATCTTCATTTAATGACCCCATAATCCTTTGCGGGGTGGAGTCTGGGCAACTGAATGGAGCTAGAGTGTGTTTACTGGCCGGATGCTCTCCCTGTTGCCAGTATGGAGTTTTGTTCAGCTGGTATATTTCTCATTGTGCCCAGAGAGAGAAATATCTGCCTCTACCTAGGATCGAACATATATATATATACACCATGTATATATATATATACACCATATATATATACCGGTATATATTGTAAACCATTTTCCTTTTGTGGCAGGAAGTTTGCTCTGTCAGCCAAGATAGCAGATACCAAAGGGTGCCTTAAGTGTCAAATTGGTGAGTGGCCAAACTCTCTTTCTTATCAGCAGATTTTCCACATTTCTTGAATTAGCCTCTGAATTCTTACCATATGTTCCCCCCCACTTTCAGAGTGGTTCTGTGCAACTCCCAGAATTCCCCATTCAGCATGGCCCTTGCTGAGAATTCTGGGATGGTGACCTTTCAAAAGTGCGAACTACGACTCCCAGAATTCCCCCAGCTAAGATGGCTGGCTGAGGAATTCTGGGAGTTGAAGTCTTAAGGTTGCCAAGATTGGAAAACCCTGCATTATGGGGTGGGGGGACCAAGACGTGACTTGGAATATAGCAGGTTCGTTAGTGCCTGTTTAAATTACCTTTTTCATTCAAAATCCCGAGGGCTTGAGCCTGATTTATCTTTGAGAACAGGCCCGTGACATGTGATAAAGTATCTCTTTTGTATTTAAAAAAATAATAATGCAGATATTTCTCCTGGAGCTGCAAGGATTGGAATTCAGCAGCTCTTTAATTTTTGAATTCTAAGGCTGCAGTAGGCTCATAAAGTTCCTTAGCTCAGGTTTTTTTTTAGTCCCTTTGTGAGGAATGGGCGGAAGGAAGGAAAGGAAGGGAGGAAGGAGAAAGGGGAAGGACGGAGGGAAAAAAAGGGGGGGGGAGGGAGGGAAGGAAGGAAGGAAAAATGGGAGGGAGGGAAGGAAGGAAGAAAAAGGGAAGGGAGGAAAGGAAGGAAGGAAAAAGGGGAGGGAAGGAAGGAAGGAAGGAAAATGGGGAGGGAGGAAGGAAGGAGAAAGGGGAGGGAAGGAAAGAAAAGAGGAGGGAGGGAGGAAGGAGAAAGGGGAAGGAAGGAAGGAGAAAGGGGAGGGAGGGAGGGAAGGAAGGAGAAAGGGGAGGGAGGAAGGAAGGAAGGAGAAAGGGGAAGGAAGGAAGGAGAAAGGGGAGGGAAGGAAGGAAGGAAAATGGGAAGGGAGGAAGGAAGGAGAAAGGGGAAGGAAGGAAGGAGAAAGGGGAGGGAGGGAAGGAAGGAGAAAGGGGAGGGAAGGAAGGAGAAGGGAGGGAGAAAGGAAGGAGAAAGGGGAAGGAAGGAAGGAGAAAGGGGAGGGAAGGAAGGAAAATGGGAAGGGAGGAAGGAAGGAGAAAGGGGAGGGAGGGAAAGAAGGAGATAGGGGAGGGAAGGGAGGAAAATGGGGAGGAAGGAAGGAAAAAGGGGAGGGGGAGGGCGGAAAGTGGGGAGGAAGGGAAAAGGGGAGGGGGAGGAGAGGGAGGGAAGGAAGGAAGAAAGGAAAAGAGAGAGATAGAAAGGAAGGAAAAAGGGGAGGAAGGAAGGAAGGACCATCTGGGATTCGCCATGCAGAATTCTGGGAGATGAAGTCTACCTATCTAGCAGCAAAAGTGGAGACCAGCTAATCCCATTGTCTCCCCCTCCCCCCCCCATTTCAGTCCGAAATCCTTACTCAGGAAACACCTTTCTGTGTGCCGCCCTGCCGTCCAGCCTGGCCCTCCTTCAGTGGTACGAACCTTTGCAGAAATTTATGCTACTGAAGGTAAGCGAACGGTCTCTAACGTTGAGTTCTAGATCCCAGCCAGATTCTGGCTGGGGGCTCACAAACGTTTTCTCGGCTTGATTGATTGATTTTTGTCTTGTCTCGTCTCGCCAGCACGTCCCCGTGCTGCTACCCGATCCCCTCTCCCTGTTCGAGCTGCTGGTCGTGGAGACGGAGGAATACCCGCAAGTGTGCTTCGGCGTCACCGGCAGCGATCAGCCGGGGGCCGAGCTGCATTTCAGCGTCCTCTCGCTCAGCACCGGCCACACCACCTCCAGCCCTTCCAGTAAGAGCGGGTATTTTGGGGGGGGGGTCAGGAAAGGGGATATCTCTTTCCTGCGTTTTAAGACTTGAATGTTTTTAAGAGCCGTGGTGGCGCAGTGGTTAGAATGCGGTACTGCAGGCTGCTTCTGCAGTTCGATCCTGACCGGCTCAAGGTTGACTCAGCCTTCCGTCCGTCCCGAGGTCGGTAAAATGAGGAGCCAGATTGTTGAGGGCAAGAGGCTGACTCTGTAAACCGCTTAGAGAGGGCTGGAAAGCATGGTGAAGCGATATATAAATCTAAGTGCTATTGCTATCTTCCTCCCTCCCTCCCTTTCTTCCTTCCTCCCTTCCCTCCATCCTCACTTTTCCTTCCTTCGTTTCTTTCCTTCTAACCTATCTCTCCTTCCTTCCAATCTATCTCTCCTTCCTTCCTTCCTCCCTTCCGCCCTTGCTTCCTTCTTTCCTCCCTCCCTTCCTCCCTCCCTTCCCTCCATCCTCCTTTTTCCTTCCTTCCTTCCTTTCCTTCCTTCTAACCTATCACTCCTTCCTTCCAATCTATCTCTCCTCCTTCCTCCCTTCCCTTCCCTCCATCCTCCCTTTTCCTTCCTTCCTTCTATCTCTCCTTCCTTCCTCCTTTGCTTCCTTCCTTCCTCCTTCCCTCCTTCCTTTCCTCCCTCCCTCCCTTCTTTCCTCCCTCCTTCCCTCTTCCTTGCTTCCTTCCTTTCCTTCCTTCTAACCTATCACTCCTTCCTTCCAACCTATCTCTCCTCCTTCCTTCCTCCCTTCCCTTCCCTCCATCCTCCCTTTTCCTTCCTTCCTTCTAATCTATCTCTCCTTCCTTCCTCCCTTGCTTCCTTCCTTCCTCCTTCCCTCCTTCCTTTCCTCCCTCCCTCCCTTCTTTCCTCCCTCCCTCCCTCTTCCTTCCTTTCCTTCCTTCTAACCTATCACTCCTTCCTTCCAACCTATCTCTCCTCCTTCCTTCCTCCCTTCCCTTCCCTCCATCCTCCCTTTTCCTTCCTTCCTTCTAATCTATCTCTCCTTCCTTCCTCCCTTGCTCCCTTCTTTCCTCCCTCCCTCCCTTCTTTCCTCCCTCCCTCCCTCTTCCTTGCTTCCTTCCTTTCCTTCCTTCTAACCTATCACTCCTTCCTTCCAACCTATCTCTCCTCCTTCCTTCCTCCCTTCCCTTCCCTCCATCCTCCCCTTTTCCCTTCCTTCCTTCCTTCCTTCTAATCTATCTCTCCTTCCTTTCTCCCTTGCTTCCTTTCTTCCTCCCTCCCTCCCTTCTTTCCTCCCTCCCTCCCTCTCTTCCTTGCTTCCTTCCTTTCCTTCCTTCTAACTTATCCTTCCTTCCAACCTATCTCTCTTCCTTCCTTCCTCCCTCCCTCCCTCCCTCCATCCTTCCTTCCTTCCCAATGTTTAGAATGCAGTATTGCAGGCTAACTCTCCCCAGTGCCAGGAGTTTGATCCTCACCTTGAAGATCACCATCCTTCCAACGTGTGGACTTCAACTCCCATAATTCCCAGAAAGCAACTTAAACACCAGGGTTTTTTTGTTTGTTTTTTTGCTGACCAAGGTTTGTTTCTCAGCATTTGGCTTCTCTCCTCTTGTAGAACGTCCTCTCGTCCTGGCCAGCCACGTCACTCAGATGGACCGAGATACTGTCCTTGTTTGTTTTGAACGTGAGTTCTTTTAGAACATAGAATCCTAGGACGGGAGGGGACCTCGGAGGTCTTCTAGTCCAGCCTCCTACTCAAGGTGGGAGACCATTTGCCATCCCTGTCCAATGGTTATCCAAGATCTTCTTAAAAAACTTCCAGTATTGGAACATTCACAACTTCTGGAGGGAAGCCGTTCCACTGATTAATTGTTCTCACAATCGGGAAATTCCTCCTTAATTCTAGGTTGATCTCCCTTTCCATAATGTTCCACCCATTATTTCTTGTCCTGCCCTCTGGTACTTTGGGGAATAAGTCGACCCCCTCATCTTCTCTGGGACAGCCCCTCACATGTTGGACTACAGTTATCATGTCCCCCGATTCTTCTCTTCAATAGACTAGACCAGGGGCCACCAATCTTAAACACTCAAAGAGCCATTTGGACCCGTTTCCCACAGAAAAGAAAACTCCAGGAGCCACAAAAACCCTTCCCATGCCTGACTATTTCCTGAGCGGCCACAAAACTAACATACGTAGTTGAATTAAATGTTCTGTTTTCTCCTGAAACTTTTCTTTTCTTGGATTTATCCATGGTTGGCCTACCGGGTTGAAAAGCTCAATAAATTGTGTGCTGGCAGTTGTGACAGGGAGCTGCAGCAGAGGGATGAAAGAGCCACAGGCGGCTCCAGAGCCGCAGGTTGCTGACTCCTGGACTAGATATACCTAGGTCCCTCAATTGTTTGTCATATGAATGTTTTCTTTTGGAGGTTTTCTTGGCCTCCATTTTTTCCCCCTTCCTACTCTTGGATTGTATCTTTGTCCTTCAAAACCCCTCCTCTTCTCACCCAGGCTGCGTCCGGGTCGTGAATCTGCGAGGGACGCCGCAAGGAGTGTTTGCACCCGAGCTCGTTTTCAATTTCCCCATCGAAACCATTGGTATGTAAGGATATTTGTAGCTCAGGGTTGAAATAATAGGGGTGTTGTGACCTAGGCTTACTGAGTCACTGCAAGACACAATTAGTCCCAAAGAAACCTATTTTATTGTAACAGTTGAGAATTACGTTCATTCCCAGCCGAGTCCCAATTAGTTGCAAAACAAATCCTTCGGAAGAAGTCCTTCGGGATAATCACCAACCTTTATCTACTTTGACACCCTGCCAAAGGTCTTACTTGGCAAAGCCCCACAGAATTCAGAAACAAACAAGAGATGCCGACTGGAAACAGAGTTAGCAACGTTGCTTTCCTGCAAAAGGCCCAAGTGCCTTTGTTTCTCTTTTAAGCCTTATGGGAGGGGCCAATCATCTCCTGGCCTTACTCCCGAGTTGTCCTGTTTACTTCAGTTGCTCTTGCCTTCTGGCAGCTCTGCGCATGTGGGCACTAGGAACAGGCTCCCCCTGTTCCTCTGCCTCTCTGCTGTCCAACTCCGGAGGTTCCGGAGTCCGCGTATCACTCCCCGATGGCTCTGCCACCATCTCTGCCTCCAACGCAGAGCCCTTGTCCGGGTCTTCCCCAGACTCCAGGACTGGCCCATGTTCCTCCCCAGCCTCCTCACTGTCCGACTCCGCTGCCAGCTCCGCAGGCTGCTGGCGGACCACAACAAGGGGTACTTGGTGCTTTCTGAGCTTGGTTATTTTGTTGCAGACATTTCACAACCCAAGTAGGTGACATCATCAGTGCTAGAAGGGAGTGGGGTTTTGCTCATTCTAGCACTGATGATGTTACCTAATTGGGTCGTGAAATGTCTGCAAGAAGACAACCGAGTTCAGAGAGCACCAAGGATCCTAATGTCGCGTTGTCGGCATCCTGCTCTCCAAAAACCCTAATCCCTTTTAGCACTGATGATGTTACCTAATTTGGTCGTGCAAGGTCTGCAAGAACACGACTGAGCTCAGAGAGGACCAAGGACCTCTCCTATCTGGGAGTCCATCTCAGCGAAGACCTCACCTGGAATTGGGTTTATTTAATTTTTTTTAAAAAATTCAATGCCACAAGTGAAATGAAAACAAGCAAACACCTCACTGTAGATCAGAATCAACATGTTATCTGGTTGAAGTGATTTTTTTTCCCTAGCTGACTTGGTTTCTTCTTGGCAAGGACAAGGCAGAAGTTTCCTCCTGCCTTTCTGTGGGATAGGTTTTTGAGTTTCCAATTGGGCGTCCCATCTGTGATCTCCTTGTGGTATCCTTTCCTAACACTACTAACCAAACACTATCCTGCTTGGAATTTTTTTCTGGGTTAACTTTCTCTGCCGACGGCTGAAAAGAATAGAAACAAATTCTCAAGTGAGAGCATTGCCTGGTGTGACTTCAGAGCAACCTTAGCAAGTTGAAGGCGGGTGGACTTCAACTCCCAGAATTCTCTGCTGTCTGGGGAATTCTGGGAGTTGATGTCCACCCCTCTTTAAGATGCTGAGGTTGAGAAACTCTGCTTTAGAGGTATGTTAAATTCCCTTGGCAATTCTGTAGTATGGAAGCAGTTCAGCGTGGAGATCATATAAACTTTCCAGCTGGGTCTATACCTGGTGGTCTCCCATCCGAAGACTGTTTAGCTTCCCAGCACAAACAAGGCGCCCTCTAATGAAGCCTCTTCTCTGCTTCCCCGCAGTGTGCCTTCAAGACAGTGTCTTGGCTTTCTGGAAACATGGCATGCAAGGCCGAAGCCTGGAATCTAGTGAGGTGAGTAAAATGCACAAAAGAAGTCTTTTGCCATAAAATGATAGTACAGGGTGGGATTCAGCCGGTTCGGATTTTACATTTGGTTCACCGAACCGGTAGTTGCAAGGACTGGCTGGCCCCACCCCTCCCAGGAGTCTCCACGCGGTCCGTTTTGGATGCCAGGTAAGTGCAGGGCCCACGCGGAGGCTCTGGGAGGGTGAAATACAGGCCTCCCGGGAGTTCTGGAAATCTGGAAAGGGGCCCTTTTCTGGCCTTCGGCCTCCAGAGCCCGGGGAAGGTTGTTTTCACCCTCCCGGAGGCTCAAAGAAAACCTCCCGAGCTTGGAGAGGGCGAAAAGCCCCCCCCCCCCCCGTGGTGGAGGAGGCTGAATAGGCCACGCCTACCATGGCCACACCCACCCAGCAACCTGGGCAGAGAACCGGTTGCAAAAATTTTTGAATCCCACCCCTGAATAGTACAGTAAAAAATTGGAGACAACCAAATCATGCTGTAGCTTCCAACTAAGAGGCTGATTCTTGCAACATACGTGCGTGAATGACCCACGAGTCATGTGTGATGAAGACCCCAGGGCATTGAACGAATCAATAAGGATTATATAATTGGAGAGCTTGCTGAAGATCCCAACTCCATCCCTTTGTATGTTGGTTTTTAACAGTTGTCTGGAATGGTATAGGGTTGAGAGTTGGACTAGAAGTAGCGGTGGGATTCACCAGTTGTAACAACAGGTTTGCTTCACGCACCCTCCGGAGGCCGGAAATGGGCCCGTTTCCAGACTTCCAGTAGGCCCGTTTTTCGCCCTCCCCAGGCTCCAGAGGCTTTCCTGGAGCCTCCAGGAGGACAAAAACAGGCCCATTTCTGGACTTCCGGTACTTCCAGTAGGCCCATTTTTCACCCTCCCCAGGCTCCAGAGGCTTTCCTGGAGCCTCCAGAAGGGCGAAAACTGCCTCCCCCAGGCACCGGAGGCCCTCCGGAGGCCAGAAACAGACTCATTTCCGGACCTCCAGTAGGCCCGTTTTTCACCCTCCCAGAGCCTCCATGCGCACTGCACTTACCTGGCATCCGAAACAGGCCGCATGGAGACTCCTGGGAGGGGTGGGGCAGGGTGGGCGAGGTCAGCCAGTCCTTGGAACAACCGGTTCAGCTCACCTGAACCGGTGCGAACTGGCTGAATCCCACCTCTGACTAGAAGGTCCCTTCCAACTCTGTTGGTCTGTTATTTATTTATTTATTTATTTATTTATTTATTTATTTATTTATTTATTTATTTATTTATTTATTTATTTATTTATTTATTTATTTATTTTGTCGCATTTCTATGCCGCCCAACTCCCAAGCGATTCTGGACGGGTAATGTTTCATATTTTAACATTGGTACAATATATTTGATTTTACAATGCTGTGAGCTTCCCAGAGTTGCTTGACGGTAAAATGGGCGGTATACATAAATTTAATAAATACATTTTTTTGCTTCCCCAACAGGTGACTCAGGAGGTCACAGACGAATCCAGGGTTTTCCGAGTCTTGGGTGCTCACAGGTGAGCTGCCAATAGAGGCCTCTTAATTTTGCTCTCACCCCACGCCGCAATTCCCACGACGGATCCCTATTGCACATTTTCAAGGAAAGAAAACCATTTTGTTATTCGAGTTAGAAATATGCCGGCCATTGCAGGAAACACCCTGTTGTTCTCTCGGCTATTCCGGAAGCATTCCAAGCTCAAAAATCCCAGTTCCCCACTTAAGACGGACATCGGAGAATTCAGAATCCTTCTGGTACGGGGTGGAAAAAAAATCCATCTGAAGTGGGATACCGCAGTCTGAAATCTGAAATGTCCCACTTTCTAAAACATTTTGCACATTATGTATAATTCTCTGACATTCCGGAAGTCTGCTTTTTGACCCGTTCGGAGTCACAACTTGGCATGAACGAAGCATGGGCCTTTTTTCCTAATTCCTTGGCAGCCTCTTGTAACATCAGGAAGACAGCGTAGATAAATGGAGGATTCTTGGACCATTGTTAACCCTCAGCAATTTTAAGATATGTGGATTTTTATCTCCCCAGAATTCCCCAGCAATATGCTTTTAAGGCATGGGTGAACTTCTTCAACTCCCAGAATTGCTAACTGGAGAATTCTGAAGTCTTTGTATCTTAAAGCATGCTGGCTGGGGAATTCTGGGAGTCGTAGTCCACCCATCTTAAAGCATGTTGGCTAGGGAATTCTGGGAGTCGAAGTCCTTCCATCTTAAAGCATGCTGGCTGGGGTATTCTGTGAGCTGACGTCCACCCATGTTAAAGTTGACATGGTTGAGAATATTTGAAGTTCTGAGGTTATAGGTGGAGTTAAAAGTCCACCTATATTCAGGTATTCTGGCCAGGGAATTGTAGGATTCAGATATCTTAAAGCAGGCTGGCTGGGGAATTCTGGGAGTTGAAGTCCACCCATCTTAAAATTGGGAAGGTTAAGAAACACAATCCTAGATTCACAACTGCTTTCCTTGCTTATCGTCCATCTTACTTCTCCCCTTTCTCTGCAGGGACATCATCCTTGAGAGTACCCCAACTGACAATCCCACGGCGCACAGCAACCTCTACATCCTGACGGGTCATGAAAGTAGCTACTAATTTCCTCCCGACAGCCACTCTGGCACGCACGCGAGTGTGCAACAGATCCTTCCTAGAGCCAGTTGCCGATGTCAGCCAATGTGTCGGCATAGGAGATGCTCCAGGTGGGCGTCGACAGAGGACGGCTCATACGGCCCTGGATCCTGGACTGACTGCTGGTTGGGCCTCCAGAGGTCGTCTTGGTGCCTGGCGAGCACGGCTCCCCATATTTGGGGGCCAGTGTTTCTTGAGATAATTCTGCAATAATTCAACCGCTTGTCAGTCGGGAGAAACTCGCACCCGATCCCGGCTGACACCTTGTGCCTGCTTGAATGCTTCTTCCTTTTTTTCCCCACCCTTCCCAGCTCCTCTTTCCTCTTCTTTTAAAATGCTTAGGAGTCGTGCGCGGTGACGGCGTGCGGTCGCCGCGTCTTGGCATGGCCGACCGAGTGAAGACAATCGTTTGCCACGGGTATAGAAGGCAGCTTCCTTCCTAAGCTTCAGCTTTTAACGTCTTCAGGGCACTTTGAAGTTCTGGGCTGTTATTCCGGAATAGGGAACGAGGGAGAAATTGTTTATTTGGGGGCCAGTCAACTGGAGAAATGTAGGGTCCTGCCCAGGACGAGCAAAACAGGGTGACTGTTACAGGAATGAATGCGATCGTTTGACTCTGTGCGGTTGTTTATCTGTCGGGAGGTAAGAGTAATTGTGGTTTTCTGGTTTTGTTTTGTTTTTCTTTTTAATGACTATTTTGAATGGCTAAAGGAGATGCGAGGTGAGCAATTCCGATTTGGAAACCAGATCAATGGTTCTGCAGAGGCCAACTCCCAGAATTCCCAAAGGATGATAAGCCGTTGCTAGAAAAGAATTGATCCCACATATTTCGAGTTATGGACGGCAGGGGAGAACAATTCAATTTTAAGAACCCAGATGTGGGTGAGTGTACCATTTCCAAAGATGCGGACTTCAATTCCCAGAATTCCCTAACCGTCAATAACCGTTGCTGAGAATTCTGGGAGTTGAAGGTCACTCTTCAGGTGTATGGATTTCAATCCCCCAGAATTCCCCAGCCACTATATCCAGAATTCTGGAAAAGCAACTCCAAACATCTGGACGTGCTCCAAAACATCTTCTCAGATGTGCTGAGAAACTTTTCCTTGTATTCTTGGTGGCCAGGTGCCTTTTAGTCCCACCCACCTGGAAAATCTCAGGGGGAGGAAACTGGTTGTTTAGCGGGTTTTAAGTACAGAATTAACACGTGGTTGAAAATGTGTGGCCTTCTGGGTATTGTAGTTCTTGACTCACAACTGTAATTGAGCCGGGAATTATGGCCTCAAGTCATTCTGATTGTATGGTTAAGACAACCACACGACCAGAAATAATTTTCCGGTCTGTTTGACTGCAATCATTCATTCGAAGGGGTAATTTTTGCCAGAAATTAGCAAAAATAAAAATAAAAAAAATGCCAGAAACTGGCAAAAAAAACCACCAAATCACTTGCAAATGAAATGCCATGTGGCTAATATAAAGCTAACGTGTCATATAGGGAGGAGCAGCGCGACCGGAGATGTTTTGTGACTTATTCATGGCCATCGTAACTTCAGCTTGATGGCTGTCTTAACTTCAAACGTTCCACAACTCGTTCTGTGGCTGTCGTCACTTCAAATGGTTGTTAAAACGACTGGTTGTTAAGTGAGGATTTATCTCTAATGCAAATTCCCAGCATTCCCAGTTCTGTTTTGTTTCTGTTTGGATTGCTGGGCGTCGTAGTTTAGAATTACTCCCAAGGTTGAGAGATTTCTCATTCCTCTTCTACGAAACGTCAGAGTTGTGATCCACCTTTCCATAAAACCACAGTTCCCAATCATCAGTTATTCACATCTGGGACCAAAACACTAAATGCATGCATCTGTTAAGTGATGCTTGGTTTGTAAAGAGAAAAAAGAAAACAAACCTCCAAAATATTAGATGTAGCCCATGCTTGAATGTGTCATCCCACTTCTTTAAAAAAAAAATAGCAGCTGTGGGAAGGATTCCTCGTCAGGGAGGAAGTGGCACACAGGAAAAATATATATTTTTTCCCCTGGAGAATCTTTTCCCTAGGTGCCAAATACATTAAGAAAAAACCTTTGCCTGCTGGTTTCTGAAGCTATTTTTTTCCAGGAGAATTATGCAGCCACCGGCTTCTCGGTGGAGAAAGATGGTTTTCAGGATAAATTAGGAGAAGAAAGAAACCCTTTCGCCCCTCCTTCAGATAGCGGCGAGGCCTCCCCATCCTCTCCCCATCCTCCAGCTTCAAAGGCGAAAAGCAGCATTCTCTTTGCTTACCCCAAGAAGCAGTTAAAAGTGCAGATGTCTGCAGTTGTGCAGGCCCTAAAGCCAGCCAGATAGATGTGCAAGTTGCAGACCATGAAATGGGTCCAGCTGCTTGAATAACCAGGGGGCATTGTGGATGGGTAGGGAGAGTGGTGCGGTGGCCTAGAGGTGGAGCTCTTGCCTCACAATCGGGAGGCTGTGAGTTCAATCCTAGGTAGAGGCCGATCTTTCTCTCTCTGGGCACAATGAGAATGTATACCTGCTGAACAAAACTCCGCATTGGTGACAGGAAAGGCATCTGGCCAGTAAACACTCAACTCCATTCAATTGCCCAGACTCCACCCTGCAAGGAATTATGGGGTCGTTAAACGAAGATGATGATTGTGGGTGGATGGGGCTGGTTCATGGAAAGACAAGATTTGAAGGCCCCAGGGGGAGCAATTTGGAGATGTGAGGGTGCCAGGAATTAATTGCCCAAATTGAGAGAGAGGTATCTTTAGGCAGCCCAAATGGAGATTTTAAAAGGCTACGTTTAACTAACAGGTTGACATATTTCTATGACAAAACATCTTTCAATGTTTCTCAATTGTGGTGGCTGTAAAAATGTGTGGACTTCAACTCCCAGAATTCCGTAGCCAGCCAGCCTGGCTGACTAGGGATTTCTGGGAATTGAAGTTCACATATCTTACAGCTGCCAAAGTTGAGGAACATTGATCGAATCTGAGGTCACTAGGAAGTGACGGTTATTCTTTGCAAACCCCCGAAGCCCAGAACAAACTCTTCAAACGTCAGAATCTCAATCTTGGCTTGTTAAGGTAGTAACCACAATCCTCCCGAACTCCGATGCTATGGCTTTTCCTTCCCAGAATGCTGCTCATCTTTTTTTATTTTTCCTTTTTTCTCCTTGTGTTTTATAACTGCTAAAGCTGGAATGTCGTTGTCCTGAGAAAATCGAAACTTGAAAACAAAAGAGAGAAGAAAATATAGCTATTTAACATAGAGAAGGATATTAAATCGTGATATTTTACTCCCCGGTGGAATGGCTTTGATTTTTGTTTTTAAAAAAATTAAAATAAAAAGTAGAGGATTCTTGCAGATGGAGATTTGGGATCATTTGCTCGTGGAAATGCAAGGAATTTTCTTCTGTTTTGGATATATATACAGGTAGTCCACGACTTACGACCACAACTGAGCCCAAATTTTCTGTTGCTAAGCGAGACACTTAAGTGAGTTTTTTGCCCCATTTGATGGCCTTGCCACAGCTGTTAAGTGAATTACTGCAGTTCTTGTTATAGTAACACGGTTGTTAAGTGAATTTGGCTTCCACATTGACTTTGCTCTTGAAAACCTTAATTTTTACAAGATGGGCATCGAAGTCGGGGGCTAAAGCACAACAGATCTGGGATCTAAATCATTTTTGTATACAACATCAGCAACTTTACCCAATTGATGCAAAGATACGGCATATAACTTGATAATCTATAATTTAGATAATAATAATAATAATAATAATTTTATTTCTATACCGCCCTTCTCCCGAAGGACTCAGGGCGGTGTACAGCCTGTTTAAAAACACAAACAAAACAACAATATAAAATTTAAAATAATTAAATAAAGTGGCTCAGATTTAAAACCCCAATAAATTTAAATATCCCAATTTAAAAGCTATTGTGTTGTTAGTCCGGCCTGGCGGAATAATAGGGTCTTCAGTGCGCAGCAAAACGCCCGGAGGTCGGAGATCTTACGAATTTCCGGGGGCAGTTCGTTCCACAGGGATGGGGCTCCCACAGAGAAGGCCCTCCCCCTGGGCGCCGCCAGTCGACATAACTTGGTTGACGGCACCCTGAGGAGACCCTCCCTGTGGGAACGGACTGGTCGGTGGGAGGCTATTGGTGGCAGAAGACGGTCTCGGAGGTACCCGGGTCCTATGCCATGGAGTGCTTTAAAGATGGTAACTAACACCTTGAATCGCACCCGGAAGACCACTGGGAGCCAGTGCAGCTCGCGCAGGAGGGGTGTCACATGGGCACAACGAGTTGCGCCCATAACCACCCGCGCGGCCGCATTCTGGACCAGTTGGAGCCTCCGAGTGCTCTTTAAGGGGAGCCCCATGTAGAGAGCATTACAATAGTCCAACCGGGAAGTAACAAGGGCATGAGTGACCGTGCGTAGGGCGTCCCCATCCAGAAAGGGCTGCAACTGGTGAATCAGCCGAACCTGATAAAAGGCCCCCCTGGCCACGGCCGTCATATGCTCTTCTAAAGACAGCCGTGCATCCAGAAGGACACCCAGATTGCGAGCCCTCTCTGTGGGGGGCAGAGATTCACCCCCAATAGTTAGTGATGGCACCTGCTGACTATATCGGGGCGCCGGAAGCCATAGCCACTCGGTCTTGGAGGGGTTGAGTCTGAGCAAGTTCTTCCCCATCTTTTTTTTATTTTTCATCTGTATAAAGAATAAGCCAGGGGTGAAATCCAGCAGGTTCTGACAGGTTCTGGAGAACCGGTAGTGGAAATTTTGAGTAATTTGGAGACTGGCAAATACCACATCTGGCTGGCCCCAGAGTGGCGTGGGAATGGAGATTTTGCAATATCCTTCCCCTAGGAGTGGGGAGGGAATGGGAATTTTGCAGTATCCTTCCCCTGCCACACCCACGAAGCCACGCCCACAGAACCTGTAGTAAAAAAATTTGGATTTCACCACTGGAATAAGCCAATCCCTGTTCCAAATAGGTGCAGTTACACCTTAGTGCTTATCTTTTATACTTGCTGAGGGCTGGATTGGGGGACTACTCTGTATTCCAGTCCATATTCCTGATTCTAATTTTTACAAAAGGGGTTTTAGACCAAGCTTTCTCAGCAGGACTAACTGGTTATAAAGGGAATTTTTTTAAAAAAATCTTGGAAAAAGGCCAAAACAATCTACTTGCCAGGAAAAATACATAGACCTGCTGGGATTTATTAGGAGCCAAATTCTACTTGAAAAATCATGTATGTTTATATTACGTTATATTATATTCTATAGCAGGGTTTGTCAAGCTTTTTAACTGGCAGATGGCTGCACTTCAACTCCCAGCTGGGGTGGGGAATTCTGGAAGTTGAGGTCCAGTAGCTTTATTGGTAGAATGAAGTGGTATTCAGATAAGAGACTGGGCTATAAACTAGCCAGCCAATGTTTAATTTGATATCTTGTGTCACACCCAGACAAGGAAACTGGGTTAGTTCGCTTTTTAACTAAGCATGGCATTTGACATCATTTCCCAGAATCCCTTGCTGCTACCATAAATTCTGTCGCCCTCTTCGCGTCAGTTGCCAAAAGGGGCGAGGCAGGAGGACTTGACGCCTCACCAATCACAACCCTGAGCTCTTAGAATTCGAGCCAATCAAAGGTCTTGCACTTGCCACACATATACACACCCCGCTCTCCTTTCTAATCCTCCGGCCAATAGGAGCAAGCCTAACGTCATATTTCTCGCAAGGCCGTGTGCAGCAAAGCGTCCTCCAGAAGAAAGCAAAGGTCCCCGAGGGCGTAAGCTCTGGCGCTTGACAAATCAGATTCCCGTGTTCAGGTCCCTGGACCCGCCCACCCTCTAGCCTCCCTTCGTTCCTAAATCATCCCGCCCTCCGAGACCCGGAGCCAATGCGCAACGGCGAAGCCGCGCTTCCCATCTCGGTGACAAAGATTCCCTCCAATGAATTTTCCACCCGCCTCTATCGCTCCTCCGCGCCAATCTTTTCCCGGCGGGACAAATCTCCTCCAATCGCCGTACGACGCCTAGGGCGCGACGTAACACCCAGCCAACAGGAGTCCGAGCAGGGGCGTGAGGGATTAGCGGGGGGACCAATCGGCGCCGGCCGCCTTTGTGAGGGAAAGCGGTGGCGTGGAAGGTTCGCGAAACCGCCGACGCCATCGCGCCCCTCCGTCTCGGCTCTCCGCCTATGGCGACCGGGGCTAACGCGACGCCGCTGGGGAAACTCCATCCGCCCCCGCCGCCGGGCAAGACCGGCTATCCGCTTCCTCCTCCCGGATTAGTGATGCAAGGCCCGCCGCCTCCGCCGCCGCCTCCAGGCCCCGCGCAGGCCCAGCCTCAGCCGGCCATCCCGAGCCTCATGGCGGCCGCCGGGTTTCCCTTCGCCGCGTTGCCGCCGCCGCCGCCTCCTCCTCCTCCGCCGCCGCCGCCTCAGCAGCCCCAACCGCCCCCGCAGCAGCCTCAGCCGCCGCCTCCGCCGCCCCCTCAGGCCCAGCAGCCTCAGCCGGCCCAGTACGGCCAGTACCGCTTCCCTTCGCCCCCGCCGCCCCAGCAGCCGATGGGCCTCGAGCCGCAGCCGCCGCCCCAGCACCTCCACCTTCTCCAGCAGGACGAGGGCGGCCAGGCCGGGGCCGGCAATTCAGGCAAGTAGGGCGGTGGTCGCGCTCTGAGGCGGTAAACGTGGGGTGGGAGGCCCTGATCCCCTTTCTCGTTCTAATCTACGACGGTCGGTAAGCGTAGTGGTCGCGCATGGCAAGCGCCGATCCTCCTTTGTCGCGTTTTCCTTTATTTTCCTTCATTTTTTGGGGGGGAGAACAGCTGAGGGCGGATTTGGAACTTCGATGCGGGCTAAAAAAAGTGAATTGGAAGGCCTTTCCTGTTTGTTTTTCATGCATCCTATAAATCAGATAACACGAGCCCAGTGTTTCTCAACCTTGGCTGCTTTTAAGGCGCCTGGAATTCAACTCGAAGCATTCCCCAGCCAGCATGCTTGAAGATAGGTGGACTACAACTCCCAGCGTCCCCCACATGTTTGAAGATGGGTGGACTACAACTCCCACCATCTCCCAGCATACTTAATGATGGGTGGACTACAGTTCCCACCGTCCCCCAGCATGCTTGAAGATGGGTGGACTACAGCTCCCAGTGCCCCCCAGCATGTTTGATGGGTGCATTACAACTCCCAGCGTCCTCCAGCATGCTTGAAGATGGGTGCACTACAACTCCCAACATCTCCCAGCCAGCATGCTTCAAGGGCCTGGTGGCTCAGCAGACTGATAGCATTGTGATTAACACCAGCTGTCTGCAATTACTGTAAGTTCGAATCTCACCAGGCTCAAGGTTGACTCAGCCTTCCATCCTTTCTAAGGTAGGTAAATTGAGGACCCAGTTTGTGGGGGCAATAAGCTGACTTTGTATAAATATACAAAAGGATGAAGGCTATTGCTTAACGCATTGTAAGCCGCCCTGAGTCTCTGGAGAAGGGCGGCATATAAATCAAATTTTAAAAAAAATGTGGGTGGACTACAACTCACAGTGTTACCTAGCCAGCATGCTTGAAGGTGGGTGGACTACAGCTCCCAGCATCCCCCAGCATGTTTAATGGATGGACTACAACTCCCAGCGTCTCCCAGCATGTTTGAAGATGAGTGGACTACAGCTCCCAGCGCCCCCCCCAGCATGTTTGATGGGTGGACTACAACTCCCAGTGTTCCCTAGCCAGCATGGTGGCTGAGGAATTCTGGGAGTTGAAGTCCACACATCTTCACGCTGCAAAGGTTGAGAACCACTGCGCTAGCCAGACTTCCTCCCTCCCCCCTTTTCCTTTTTTCTATAATCAGCCAGTGTGTAAAACACGTGCCCCATCTTTACAGATATGCTAGTTATGTGAATTTCCATTTCTTCTGTAAACATGAACCTTTACTAAAATGTGCTCGCTTTATAGGTATCTGGAACTGCATTCTAGGATTTGGAAATACTGCCATTTCTTTTATCAAATTTTGAAAAGGCTCATCTTCCTTGGGGAGGCACCATGAGTGGTGTACAATACTGAACTATAAAAATATTTAAAATCTGATGAAAAAATACAGTGTAGTCTATGCACACAGTTGAATTACACTTAAACAGACGTTTATACTCGCAGGCAGGCCAGTGATGACCCATTTGTAATAGTGCATGTCAAGTTTAGTCATGTATAACACTAGTTTTTTTTCCCTCTGGTGCAACCCATACAATTTGTGATTGTTCACTATATTGAGCAAATCCAGGAAGGTTAATTTAGTCTCCAAGTTAACATTTCCTGTGATAAAATCTTTTGCATATATATCATAAACTCTTTTATGCCAACTTTATATCTTCATGTGTTTAATACTTGTATATAAGGAATTGTATGGAACTATCTAGTGCTTCCCTGTATCCAAAGAGATGATTATGATGTCATAACTGATTACTTTGAATAATTTTACATGACAGCACTAACATGATTATAATAGTTTTCTTTTAACTGTTAATTACCTTAGTCTTTATTGTTTGAATTTTACTAACAGTCTTCAAAATAAAATACAATTCTATCAACGTTCACATTAGACAGGGATTACTGAGGGGAAAACATTTATGAAGATATAGTATAAAAGAAGAATAATTTTTGTTTTCAATAATAATAATATACCACAGTTAAATTATTAAAGATGGTATTTCTCAAACTTGGAAATGTTTTAAGATGTATAGGCAAAACGAGATGGCTTAATTTTTACGTTTTGTACCCGATTCTTGCTTTGCTTTTCCAACAATAAGATTTATTCACTTTACACACATCTGAATTTTTATCAAAGATTTGTGCTGGACATATATGTCTAAAGAAGGAAAAATCCCAATTTTGGAGAACTAAAACAAAATGGTTTCTTGGTTGTAAGACAGTCTGTTGCCCATATTCCCAGTCAGAGCTTGCTTATAAGGATTTGGTGCATGAAATGTGTTCATAGTGAAATATGAAAAGTGCACGTTATGCTGGGCCCAAAGTTAGCTATATTTCCGACTCTAGCACACTGCCATGGGATACCTGGTCCTATAAATAACATTTTGTTTGTAGATTACCCTAACAAAAAGAGGAAGAGGAGCCGGTGGAATCAAGACACCATGGAGCAGAAGACCATCATCCCCGGCATGCCCACGGTCATCCCTCCTGGGCTCACCCGTGAACAGGAAAGAGCTTACATAGGTAAATGCTTTTTCTAGTTTTTGTTCTTCCTATCAATACCAACCCAGAAGCCATTTCTAGTTAATCTGTGTTTGTCTGAGGCATTTTCAATGTGTGTTTTTGAGAACTCAGGTTATGGCAGCCTTGTCTTCCTTATTTAAATAAACAAACCTGTCTCCACTTTAAGAGTGACTTGTGCTCCATCCCAGCTCCCTGTCCTGTTTAATTGAACCAGTGTCCTCCACAGGCATGGAGGTAGAAGTGGCACAGTCGGTCGAGATGACGGGGATTAAAACTTGCTGACATTCACTTGATTGGCAAACTTATTGGCAGGGTCTCTTGTTCTCTTCACAGACTCCTTGCTAGCGGAGAACACTTTTAAGAGTCCCTTTTCAAGCTGTTTTTGTTTGAAAGCAAGTACCTCTTTCGCAGACTAATCTAACCATGGTTGCCTTTCATTTTCTCTTGTGTGCTGATGCTA
Source organism: Pantherophis guttatus (assembly GCF_059756535.1). NCBI lineage: Eukaryota > Metazoa > Chordata > Lepidosauria > Squamata > Colubridae > Pantherophis > Pantherophis guttatus. The sequence goes on from NC_142080.1 coordinate 8,584,570, forward strand.
ATTTTTCAAATCTAAAATTGAGTATCCAGAGTGAAGACCAATGAGAGGAAAGTCTTCTAACTTGTTTTGTGTTTTTTGTTATTTTTTGACATCCTCAAATACTTGAGAGTGGGCTCTGTTAGGTTAGCTTGGAGCTCTGAAGTCAAATGTATTTAGTTTCTGGGAAAGGAATACTGCTTGGTTCAATGGGAATTATGTTGGATCTGTTGTTAATTGTGGAACTGGGAGTGGTAACTGTCATTGTATTGTACAAAGGAATGAACATTATTTTTATTTTGTGTTAGGAAATGTGATATGTATATGTCAATGTCGATCAATGCCGGGCCTGAAATCAGCTAGGATTTTCTAATGTTGATTACTATATGCAATCCTTGCCTTTATATAAAACAGGTTTTTCATAACTTACAGCTGTTTAAACTCTTATTCGTTGCATTTGGGGTTGCACAGCAATTTTAAAACTCCTTTCTTTTGCATAAATTCACTGAGAATTTTGAAATAAAATAATCAGCTATCCATAGCACTACTGAAGGCTGCTCAGAAATCCGTTATCAGACTGTCATCATGATCCCTGAGTTTCTGCATCAAGACAATGAAAAACGTGTCATTTAATGCTGGTTTGAAAAATCAATATTTCTTTCTACCCTGCAGTTGAAAAGGGGCCGTTTTCTTTACATTTCTAAAGTTGACTTCGCTTATTTCAATGGGCTCAACACTATTCAGCTTAATGAAGATGCACAGTGTAAACTAATTCTGCAGAAAATAAATGATACTGATTCAGTAAACTTAGTTTATTCAAATGAATAGTCAAGCATTCTCTGGTGTTTGAGTCATTGGATTTAAAAATGTAAATTTCTAACATTTTTTGTAAAATTCAATTCAGTGTGTGAATGGATAGAATTGGATCAGAATTCTCAGTCTGTGCGGAGATAGGAGTGCCACCCTTCGTTTACTGGAGTGTTCAAGATGTGCTTTCCAGTCCCCAGTTCAGTCAATAAAGATAATTAATGGGAGGGTGAGGTGTGGCTGTCACTATCCCTACCAAGCAAAGGTCCATGCGCATCCACAAGAATTCAGGGGCATATCTGTAAGAGGCTCCTGATACATGAAACTGCGTACAAGTGGATAATTTATCATTTGGCACTATTAATAGCAGATATGAAATATCACCTATTTTTAATAGTACAAATTCCACTAAAGAGAGAGCAGTTGTGAAAAATCCCAGACTCTTCTGAAGGAAAGAGTTTAAAATGTTTGAGATTATAAACATTTAGAAATAGTACAAAATGCAAGGTTTTGGGAGTTTTCTGTTTTCTTAAAATATAATGGATCAAAGGAAACAAAACCACTTGTATCTTATAACAGAATCTGAAAAAGAGCCAAGCACTATTACGGGTTCTGAAACTGGAATGCTTGGCCTCTGAATTTTAGGCTCTACAGTTTGATTCTTGGAAATGAATTCTGTTTTCACTTCAGTGTATTCTGAGCCTTCTTCACCTTAAGACAAATTAACTAAAATATCTTTTCTGCCTTCCAATAAATAATAATGCTTGATCTTACCCCTTGTCTCTGCAGTATAGTTGCACTTACTCTTACATTTAACAACAAATGAAAGGGTTTTTTGGCTTGATAAAATGTGCACATTCCTAAAAATTAATACGTAATTCTAGATCCACGTCCTTTACTGCCAGTATTTCTGTTTGAGCATGAAAATAAAAGTTGATTTGGAATGACAGTTCAGTTCAAAATCATTTGCTGTGTGATTTTATAGAGACACTTTCTGATTAGTAAAAAAAGATACCTTCTGTATAGGCTTTGTTTTATGAAAATCAGAAACTAATGAATTTTCTTGCTTTGCATCTTTATAGCCCATCCTTTCTGTTTTGAAAGGTATCCTGCTAGTTTTGAAAATAAGCGAAAGATCATGAAAAGCAAACAATAACCAGTAAAGGGAAAGAATGAAAAATGTCGATAGGCCACGGTTGCGTTAGTTAATATAATCTCCTAAAAGCTTACAAGTGCTCTGCTCTTGGATTCCTGGATCTCTAATGTAGTTTTGGAAATGGATTCTTTGATGCCTACTAGGCTTTCTGCCCTGCCTCATTGAACTTTAAAAAAAAATTAAATTAAAAAGTTTGTGCAGGAAAGATTTGCCCCAAGTCTGAGCTTTTACTTTGAACAATGTCCTTGGGCCCCACATAGGCCACCGAGCCCACTTCTTTTTTTAAGTCTGCTCCTCTGCCCAGAAAGAGGCAAAGAGTTTAAAAACATCAACCCCCAATATTTCCGGCTCCATGGACCACCAGGGAGGGAGAATGGGTTAATGCTTACGCCCACTGCTTGCACCCATGGAGCTTCACACACTTGCCTGCTGGTTTTGCAGCCCAATTCAGCCCAGTATTGGGCTACGTACTGCAGGTTGGAGACCCTTGGTTTAAAGTCCTGGGATAGTGGAAGAGTAGTAGAGATCAGCCTTGCTAGCTTCCTGCCTGGTAAATGGGTACTTTCTGATTGGCTGTATCCCCCTCCCCCCATTTCATAAAAGCCATTTCAAATATGCCCACAAGTTAGTGACATACTGAAAGAACTTTTCTAAGAACCAGTGGCATTTTCCCAGGTTTTTATCCCTGTAGAAAAGGGACCTTGGTACAGGTGTGCCTGAAGTGGAAAATGTTTTCTTCTGAACTTAAAACCACCCATCGTTTGCCACAGATTGCAGATACCTGATACCTGCAGAGCCTGCCCGTTACAGTCATAAGTTGTGACTGTCGTAAAACAGGTCACCGCGTGACCGGACCCGTTTTTATGACCGACCTTGTACTTCCTTGTAAACCTGACTGCCACCTCTGTAAAGCAAACTGATGATTTGCTGTAGGCCATTTTTGCCAAAAGCCAGAAGTAAACCCCAGTTTTCGGCAAAAACATAAAACACAAGTCACATGCTAGAGAAGTAGGTACTGTATAGATGATGGCATTATCCCCGGTGAATTGATTTTTCAAGACATGGTTAATTTCCTCTTCCATGTACTTCTGCACCTGTGACAATGGGTGTACCTTTGCTTTGTGGTGCTTTAACTTGTGGCCTCCAAATTAAATCCACGGGGAAATGCCAGTGGGCCCTGACCAAAAGCCACTTTCCATCAAAGAGTTTAAGGACTGTGGCTCTCTTGATACCCTTCATTAGTTGAGGTCATATTAGTTGTCTTGCACTCTGATTAGAATGTTATATTACGGATCTAAAAAAAAGGGGGGGGGGTAACTAAATACTTGACATTTATTAGTCCTGCCTTTAGGTGTCCATTGTCCCTATGCAGAATTGGATAACCAGCAAGTGAAAGAAAGCATGTTAAGATTTTGCATAATTGTGTATTTCGGTGGTTAGTTGATACAGGCATAAGATTTAATCAACCATAAGCTACCAGCATTTAGTATTTATGAGTTAAGAGAAACAAGACCTGTAAACCATAATCCCCAAAAACATGATTCCGGTATGAACTGTAATTATAATATGCATAAGACACTTGAGGCTGATCTGATGTAAAAGAGTAAGAATTAATGATATTTTAATTCCTATGAAAATCTGTCAGCAAGTTACAGCAAGTTCAGATGGTTATTTTTCAGTGTCAGACTCAATCAAAAACTTCCTTTTTTAAAAAAAATCTTGAAATGAATGTCTTGCTTTCTGACGAATAATTGTTTTTTTAAGACTTGCTTAGAAATAAAAAGGGCCGTTTCTGGATTCCTGGTAAACTTATTTGGCTGACATAACCATTGTAAGGTCTCCTCATTCTTATGTTGATGTTATCAGTCATCCCTTGCAAATTCTCCAGTTCTTCATGCTTTGATGTTGAGATTTCAGATGTTTTTTGGTAACATTGTCTTTTTTTCCATCCTTTTTTCTTTCCTAACCTGGTTTCTTCCAGTGCAACTGCAGATAGAAGACCTGACTCGTAAACTGCGCACAGGAGACCTGGGCATCCCCCCTAACCCTGAGGACAGGTTGGGAAAACAGTTTTAACCAGCTGACAGTAACACTTTTTACCTTTTTCAATGAATTTTTGGTGGCATCATAATGTCAATTCAATGAAGTTCCTTCCTAATGAAATATCTTCAGTGATCTGACTTGACAGATGGTAGCCAAGATCTGACTGGTAGGGAATATGTGAAACCAGACCAGAAAGAGATCAGGTTTCATCTTTGATGTGGGGTTGTTGATAAGCCTGTGTAGGCTGTCATGCTTAACCTGACTTGGGGGTGGGGGTGGGGGTGGGGGGAAATGCATGGTGGCCAACTCATTTTAACATGTGCAGTGCTGGTCCTGGCAGAGTCCAGAGGTCTTTCTCACAGGTTCACGCTGAGGAATTCTCAGCCCAGTCGCTGACTCAGAGCAGTCTGGGAACTTTTTCTGACCGCTGATTTTGCAGTATTTTGCAGTGGTGGCTGAAGGGTGTGCACTAACCAGTTTCTTTGGTAACAGCTACTACATAGCAGTGGCCAGTATCTTGTGGTCTGGGCACTATGTACGTACAAGTGCACAGAATTGGGCACCTGTGGCCTTGTTGGGATCAAGGGTAATCCCTTAATAAATAACATGCACATGGTTTGATTTAAAAGAAAATTGGCTCATAAAAATTAATTTATCAGAAGGTGTAAGCTGGGAGTTGTGTTTTAGCCACGTTACACGACTTGCAAGCCAGTACTTACTGTTAAAAATGGGAATATGGAAGAAAGCTTTTCCTTAAATTTAGCCCATCTGAAACGGCAATTTGGAAGTATAAATAAAAGTGAGGCTGCTAAAACTTTTGGATGCCTTGCAAGAGTTTTTTCAATGCTAGCTCTTGAGATACGTATATTGCCTGTTACAAAGGGCTGCGAAATGCCTTTTTGGCTTGCTTTTTAAATCATAATAATGGGGTTTAGATTTAAACATAATAGGTGAACTTCATGGTGGGACTAGATTGATGTTCTTTTTATGTTTATAAGAATGAAATGGGGTGGTTGGTTTTAATTTAACAGGTGAATGAAAAGGTTAATGCAAAAAAAGGGGTTATTGTTACTCATATATATATATATATAAGATGTTGGTTGAATAATGTTTCCTTGGATGAGACCATACTGGTTAAAAGATTTGATACCTCTTCATTTATTAAAAATGAATTGTTTTATATACTTGCAAAAGGGCAGCTGTTATTATTGGAAATGTGAAACTATTAGGTATATAATAAGCTTGAAACTCATAAGGTTTAATCAATTTATTTCATGTCTGCATGTGTCTTAAAATTATCTATTAAATTAGTGAATGAGTTTTTCAAAAAAAAACTGGCTAGCAATTGCGGATGAGGGACAATGTTCGCCTTTTGGGTTGGTTAGGCCAATTTGGGTCCTAGTAACGGAAGTGTAATTTAGACATGATCACTCCTTACCAAACCTGACAATTTTATTTCATATTCTTGTGTTGATGATTCACTTCAGGCTGAGAAGACATGGGGATCAACTGGCTGTAATCAATCATTTAACCAGCTAGAAAAGAGAGATTGTCTAACTAAAATCACAGGGTTTAGATTCTCATTCTTTGAAGGATGTATATATATTTTTTTAACATAACATGACCAACATCTCTTCCCTTCTTGCAGCTGATTCTAAATTTTTATTGCAATATGTTTCGGGGTGTGGGGGAGAAAAGATCCATAATCTTAACCAGAATTCTAGAGGTGTGGTTTAAAAATAATAAATAAACCATAAGCCCAGCTGTGGTAAAATTAATTTGATTTTTTAACTGCAACGTTTTTCTTTGTTAAAATCTCTGCTCTCTGGGTACCTGAACCTCATGGAGAAAGCAGGTCTGTCTCTAGTGGTTTTAAAGGCCCAGAAGGTGGCATGAGAAAAGGGTACATTTGCTCCATTTGTACCTTAAGCATTTTCTGACTCTTAAACACAATAAACAGCTTCATTTGGTCTGGATGCAGCAGCAGAAGGTAAAGGCCAGCACAGAAACATTAACCCTTTTCACGTTGGTGCCAGTTGAATAGGCTTAATCTATATTTGCCAGCAAGAATTCGATAGAAGCCTAACCTGTCTTGTTACTTCCTGATGTTTAAAACAAAACAAAAAACAAAAAAAAGTCCAAAAGTTAACCTGAATAATTCTTCATTGATTTATCTCCTGCGGCAGGGTTCTTTCTAATGTATGGCTCCGTGGAATAATGAAGTTGGAAAGTTTGTTCTCTGTGTGAATCAACTTTCTCCATCTTCCCTGCCCCCTCCCCTTTTTTAATAGGCACACTCATGGCAGAGCTGTTGTCATGGCTAGGTCTGACCCTGTTTTCCTTCCTTCTCCCCATTAAACCCCCCACCCCACCCCCCACCCAGATTTTTCCTTCTGGCAGTGGTTTGCCACTAACTGCCTTGTCCATGTCACATTAATGGATTTGAAAATTTACACCTTCCTTTTCCTGTGGTCTCTTTTAATTTTAATTATTTTTTTCTGAGTGGCACTAGAGTTGAGGTGAGCCAGTACTTAATAAGTGGCCTTGAATATTTTTATCTCCCGTGAGAAATCACTGGATGTTGTTCCCCCGCAGGTCTCCTTCCCCTGAACCCATTTACAATAGCGAGGGGAAGCGCTTGAACACCCGGGAATTCCGCACGCGGAAGAAGCTCGAAGAAGAGAGGCACAATCTGATAACGGAGATGGTAGCTCTCAATCCAGACTTCAAGCCGCCGGCTGATTACAAGTACGTCAAAAGGCGGATTCCTTGATCTGCGCGGGCGGGGGGGGCTTCAAATAGAACAGGGGTGTCAAAACTGGCAGCTGGATGTGTCATGTGCAGGCCACGCCCACCCCAGCTCCGCGAAGGGGAAAATACATCGCGAAATGTCCCAGGATGGCAATGTGACACGGAAGGTTTGACACCCATGAAATAGAGGCTAAAGGGCTCTTTGGGTGTCCCCCTGACCTCAGCTAACATGGCGATCTGACAGGCTTGTACACCACCTTATCACCACGACCACCTGCTGCATCTTAGAACATGGAGCCCACTGAACTGACCCCCCACCCCCACCCCCAGGACTTTAAAGGGTGAAGCAGGAACAGTGGGAATACGTGGCATTTAGGTTGCTTTTAATCCTGAAGTGACTTTGTGGTCCTTTACTGCTGGGCAGGTAATGCTGTCTTATCTGTACAAATGCCGTTGTAACTTTGAACGGTCACTAAACAAACTTGTAAGTCAAGGACTACCTGTATTATTTGTACTATTTTTGAGGAAGATCCGGTCAAAACTTCGAAGTCCCTACAGCCATTTCCTGAAAAGTTGCAGCTGACAACCTCGTTGGCTAATTTTGCCCTGTGTTTATTAGGTAAAAGTTCTCTAAGTTTGTTGAACGCAAAAAACACTTTGAGTCAGTGCAGCCTTGTTTTATGGGGGAGGTAACTGTAAATGTTTCTTCTCCGTTCTTTCCAGACCTCCAGCAACTCGAGTGAGCGATAAAGTGATGATTCCGCAGGATGAATATCCTGAGATTAACTTTGTTGGGCTTCTGATTGGACCCAGGTATGGAAATGCTTCAAGGATGATGGGTGGGTAGACGGATGGGGTGGCAATGACAGAATAGGCAGATGCATACGAATGATGGTGGCAGTGCTTTACCCACTTCTCTAATGGGGCAAACATGCTTTTTGCTTTTAGATGAAATACGGAAACTATATTTTCCTGACGTAGTTTTTATGTTCTTCAGTTATTTTAATCTAAGGGGAGGCTCATCTACAACCCATCACATCATTCCCTGGTGGCACAGTGGCTAAAATGCAGGCTAATTCTGCCAACCGCCAGGAGTTCAATTCTCACCAGGCTCAAGGTCGACTCAGCCTTCCATCCTTCTGAGGTCGGTAAAATGAGGACCCAGATTGTTGGGGGCAACAGGCTGACTCTGTAAACTGCTTAGAGAGGGCTGTAAAGCCCTGTGATGCGGAATATAAGTCTAAGTGCTATTGCTATTCCTTTATATAATGAAGTCTTAGGTGTATATTTCTTGTGAGAACCTTTATCTCATTTCCCAGATTGGAGGCTGTTACTGGTGGAAACGCTTTTCTCTGTTAACCAGGTTGTCCAGCATGGGCTGCCTGATGTAATCTCTCAATCCTTCCATTTTCAGGGGTAACACACTGAAAAACATTGAAAAAGAGTGTAATGCCAAGATCATGATCAGGGGTAAAGGATCCGTGAAAGAAGGAAAGGTCGGACGGAAAGATGGCCAGATGTTACCTGGTGAAGACGAGCCACTGCATGCTTTGGTCACTGCCAATACGATGGAGAATGTGAAGAAGGCTGTGGAACAGGTAGGCCACCTGGGCCTCTTAGACTTCGGCTAAAAAGATATGTAGCCCTACACTCAGGAGCCAGGAAGAAATATCATCATGCTATATCCCTTTGATAGCGAACCTATGGCACAGGTGGCATGCGGAGCCATGTCTGCGGGCACGCGAGCCATTGCCCTAGGTCAGCCCCACCGTGCATGTTTGCGCACCGGCCAGCTGATTTTCAGCTGGCCCTGCCCACGCCTCCCCTCCCAGGAATCTCCACGTTTTGGATGCCAGGTAAGTACAGGGCTCACACGGAGGCTCTGAGAGGGTGAAAAACAGGCCTCCCGGAAGTCAGGAAACAGGCAGTTTCCAGCCTCTGGAGGACCAGGGGTGGTCATTTTTGCCCTCCCAGAGGCTCCAAAAAAGCCTCTGGAGCCTGGGGAGGGCAAAAAAACAGGCTTACCGGAAGTCGGGAAACAGTTCGTTTCCAGTCTCCAGGGGAGGCCTGCTAGGCCCAAAACGGAACTCGGGTAGGGGGTGCACATGCACAGGGGACAGGGCAGCACGGGGCTCGTGGGAGGGCATTGCATTATGGGTGTGGGCATGCGTGTGTGCACTATCACGTGCGCGCACTTTTGGCACCCAAGGAAAAAAGGTTAGCCATCACTGCTATATCCAAAGTGGCCCCCCAAAAAATTGTAACCAGAGGATAAATACAGCTTTGGCGATGCATTATTTATAGAATGAAGCAGTGAGAGAAAGCAAACATGAAATAATTGGGATGTTACAATCGTTGGCCAAATTCCCAAATTTTGTTTCCATGGTGCCGGGGATGCTGCAACGGCTGTAACTTTAGGCAGAAATCCCTAAATCCCTTCGTTTGGCACCATCGTAATTCTGCACACTTGCTGAACGAACAGTCGTAAGTGAAGGACTACCCGTATTTATTTCTGAAATGCATTCATTTACCTTGTAGCTAGAAGTTTAAGTAATGTCCATGGGCTTGGCCTTGTGGAACTGAAAGCTCTCCCTGCAGTTGTGTCAGGATTGTACACTTCTCAGCCAGTAAAGCTTCCAGGAGTCGCCGTCCCAAAACCTGAGGCACACTAGGCTGGGAGAGGCTGCTCAGACAATGTTCATAGCCATCTCCAGAGGGTGCTTCACCTAAGTATATCAGGAGGTATACCTGCGTTCATCCCACAGGATAGTTATACGATTAGACTGGATGCTTTCAGTGCCTGAATGTTCTGCTGATGTTCTCACGCAAAGTCCCTCAAAAGGAAGAATCCAAGGTTGCCACAGAAACTAGTGTACGAGCAGTAACAGAGAAGGTGCCAAGGATCCTCCCAATGAAACATGCTTCTCTTCCTTTGTTTTTTGTTTTTTTTGTTTTTTTTTTATTAAAAAGTTTTATAAAAGATACAAACATTTTCTCCCACCCTCACCCCATCCCACCCCCTTGCCTACCCACCCACCCTTTCCCCCTCCCCCTCCCCCCTCCCCCTCCCTAGACTTCCCAGAACAAGCACAGGGTATAGCACTCACAAACATAAAATTAAAATATGCTAACAAATTGTTGACTTCAAATTCTTTCTAGGTCTTTAACTCCTTATAACTCAAAACACTATAAACATAAACTAAAGATTAAAAATAAGCTATATGAAACTTCTTAGTCTGATACTTGTTCTGAATATAATTAATCCATCTTCTCCATTCCGATATATATCTTTTGATCTTTAAGATATGAGATTTTCGCTATCTCTGCCAAATGCACAACTTTTAGTGTCCATTCCTCAATAGTAGGTGGATCTTCTTTCTTCCAATACTGTGCCACCAGTAACCTGGCAGCTGTTATTAAGTTTAAAACCAACTTAGTCTCTGTCACAGTACAATCCGTAACTATTCCCAACAAAAAAAAACCTGTGGTGTAAATTTGATCTTTTTCTTTAAAATATTTTGAATAATCCACCATATTTTTATCCAAAAAGCCTTAATTTTTTTACATGTCCACCATATATGAAAATATGTAGCATCTTCACACTCACATCGCCAACATTTAGGTTGTAAATTTGGATACATACAGGCTAGTTTTTTTGGATCTAAATGCCATCTATAAAACATTTTATAAAAGTTCTCTCTTAAATTTTGGGCTTGTGTAAATCTTACATTTCTAACCCATATCTTTTCCCATGTTTCCATCATTATTGGTTCTCCTATATTTTGTGCCCATTTTATCATACAGTCCTTGACTAGCTCTGTTTCTGAATCTATTTCCACTAATACATTATACAACCTTTTTATGTGCATTTGACTTTTGTCTCTTGTTTTATCAAATTCTCATCCTGTTGCAAAATACCAATTTTCTGATCTTCTCCCCATCTGGCCTGCAGCTGTCCATACTGAAACCAAGTTCTAATTATTCCTTCTTAATTGTTCCATAGATTTTAGTTGTAGTCTAACTCCTTCTTTATAAAGGAGTTCCTTATATGTAATCTTATCTTGTTTCTGCTCCACATTTATATTCTCTATCACGTGTCTGGGTACTGTCCATATTGGTAACTTATCGTTTAATTTGTATTGATATTTCTTCCAGACACGCAATAAAGCATTCCTTAATATATGACTTTTAAAAGTCTTATCTACTTTCTTATCATACAATAAATAAGCATGCCAGCCGTAGACCAGACCATATCCTTCAATGTTTAATATCCTTTCCTCTGTTAAGTTTATCCAATCAGTAACTGCTGAGAGGGCAGCGGCTTCATAATACAATCTTAAATTGGGCATTTTAAGACCTCCTCTTTCTCGTGTATCTTGTATTATCTTTTGATTTACTCTCAGTTTCTTCCCTGCCCACACAAACTTATTTATGCCCTTCTGCCATTCCTTCAAATTTTCATCTTTTTTAAGTATAGGTATCATTTGAAAAAGAAATAAAAACCTTGGTAAGACATTCATTTTTACTGCCGCTATCCTTCCCAGCAAAGACAATTGTAATTTTTTCCAATTTTCCATCTCATTCTGTATTTTTTGCCACAACGGTTCATAATTGTGCTGGTATAGTTTCATATTTGTAGTCATAATATAAACCCCTAAATATTTAACCTTTTTTACTATCTCAAATCCTGTTACCCTTTCTATCTCTTCTTTTTGGCTTCTAGTCATATTTTTAGCTATTATCTTTGTTTTAGCTGTATTTATTTTAAAACCAGATACCTGTCCATATGGGTTAATTATATCCGTCAAGGCTGTAATCGATTGTGCTGGTTGGGCTAAGGTAACAGCCAGGTCATCCGCAAATGCTCGTAATTTATACTCATGCTGTCTAATTTTAATTCCCTTTATTGTATCTGTCCCACGTATTTTACTCAGTAAAATTTCCAGTGTCAAAATAAACAACAATGGAGACAAGGGACAACCTTGCCTTGTTCCTTTTTCTATATTAAAATTTCCTTTGTTGTTGGTAGTTGCCAAGTCGTGTCCGACCCATCGCGACCCCATGGACAATGTTCCTCCAGGCCTTTCTGTCCTCTACCATCCCCTGGAGTCCATTTAAGCTCACACCAACTGCTTCAGTGACTCCATCCAGCCACCTCCTTCTCTGCCGTCCCCTTCTTCTCCTTTTGCCCTCCATCGTTCCCAGCATTAGGCTCTTCTCCAGGGAGTCCTTCCTTCCTTCTCGTTAGGTGGCCAAAGGATTTGAGTTTCCTCTTCAGGATCTGGCCTTTTAGAGAGCAGTCAGGGTCGATCTCCTCTAGGACTGACTGGTTGGATGGCCTTGCAATCCAAGGGACTCACAGGAATCTTCTCCAGCACCAGAGTTCAAAGGCCTCCATCCTTTGGCCTTCTCAGCCTTCCTTAGGGTCCAACTTTCACAGCCGTCCATTGCAACTGGGAAAACCATAAGCCTTGACTAGACACACTTTTGTTGACAGGGTGATGTCTCTGCTTTTTATAGTATGCTGTCCAGATTTGCCATGGCTTTCCTCCCCAGGAGCAAGGGTCTTTTAATTTCTTGGCTGCAGTCCCCATCTGTGGTGATCTTGGAGCCCAGGAAAATAAAATCTGTCACTACCTCCATTTCTTCCCCATCGATTTGCCAGGGCTTCTCTTCCTAAGCCTGATCCAATGTCAGTCCCTTGTATGATCTTCCAGAAGACTAGAGTAGAACAGAATAGAATATAACTCTATTGTCCCTTTAAATATACACTAATTGGCATACATTAAAATGAAATTGCATTGCATTCAGCTCTCAAAAGATAACCATTAGGCAGGTACCCACATACATATATGACACAGAGAAACATCACAGTCTTTTTTCCAAGGGAAAGTTGCTCTGAGGAGGGTCTCTGGTTTGGCAGAAAAGGTGGCAAAAATGAGGGCTTTGCCTGGAACGCCTGTCAAATTATTTGGCTGCTTTGCCAAACGGAGGGCAAGACACGATTGGCTTACTCTTAGATAGGTTCTTGAGCCATCCCCTTTCAAATTGGGAGGGGAGCAGCGAAAGGTTGGGTGACAGAACTCTTGGATGGTGAGCAACGTTTCTGGCCTGGAATGCACAGCTGCATTTCCCCAAAGGAAGACTTTTTTTTTTTTAATTGAAAAGTTTTATAGGAAATACAAACATTTTCTCCCCCCGACCCTTCCCCCCTCCACCCCCTCCCTCCCACCCCCCTTCCCCTCTTCCCCCCCCCCCCAGACTTCCCAGAACAGGCACAGGGTATAGTATTCACAAACATAAAGCTAAAATATACTAACAAATTATTGCATTCATATTCTCCCTAAGTCTTTAACTCCTTATAACTCAAAAACTATAAACATAAACTACTTAAAAATATTTCATTCATAAGCTATATGAATCTTCTTGTTCGGATACTTTTTTTGTATATAGTCAATCCATCTTCTCCATTCTGATATGTATCTTTCATTCGAATGATCTTTAAGATATGATGAAATTTTTGCCATCTCTGCCAAATGCACCACTTTTAGTGTCCATTCCTCAATGGTGGGTGGATCTTCCTTCTTCCAGTACTGTGCCACCAGTAACCTGGCAGCTGTTATTAAATTCAAAACCAACTTGGTCTCTATTACAGTACAATCCGTGACTATTCCCAACAAAAAAAACTGTGGTGTAAATTTAATCTTTTTCTTTAAAATATTTTGAATAATGCACCATATTTTTATCCAAAAAGCCTTAATTTTTTTACATGTCCACCATATATGAAAATCTGTAGCATCTTCACACTCACATCGCCAATACTTAGGTTGTAAATTTGGATACATACAGGCTAGTTTTTTTGGATCTAAATGCCATCTATAAAACATTTTGTAAAAGTTCTCTCTTAAGTTTTGAGCTTGTGTGAATCTTACATTTCTAACCCATATCTTTTCCCATGTAGCCATCATTATTGGTTCACCTATGTTTTGTGCCCATTTTATCATACAATCCTTGACTAGCTCGGTCCTGTTCCGGAAACATGTCCAAGCTCTGGCAGTCCCCGGTGCTGTTGAGAAGACCGGTGAGGCCAGTTGGTGCACAGGGAAGGCAGAAACAACATTTCAGGCCTTTTGTCTCTCCCAGATCAGGAATATTCTGAAGCAAGGCATCGAGACCCCCGAGGATCAGAACGACCTGCGCAAGATGCAGCTGCGGGAACTGGCCCGTCTCAATGGGACGTTGCGTGAAGATGACAACAGGTAAGGTTTGGGACCGCCTGAAGGAGATGCTGGAGGAAAGAGCCCTTTCTCCTTTATCCCTGTCCTGATTCTCTTCTCTTCTTGTCCAAAGGATTCTACGTCCATGGCAAAATACGGAGACTCGCAGCATCACAAATACCACCGTGTGCACCAAATGCGGAGGAGCCGGACACATAGCATCAGACTGCAAATTTGCCCGGTAAGCCTCTGAAGCACAACTACCGGAGCACTTTATTGTTAAAGGCTACATTAATAGAACGTGGCAATTCTGAAGGTACAGATTGCCGGCTCCTCCTTTTAACCACCTGATCCATTAGGGCCGGTCCTGTAGTTTTCACTGTTCTTGCCTTCTGGCAGCTCTGCGCATGCGCGCACTAGGAACAGGCTCCTCCTGTTCCTACTGCCTCTCTGATATCTGACTCTGGAGGCTCCAGAGTCCGTGCATCACTCCCAGATGGCCCTGGCCCCATCTCTGCCTCCGACACAGAGCCCTCGTCCGGGCCTTCCCCAGACTCCAGGACTGGCCCATGTTCCTCACTGTCCGACTCCGCTGCCAGCTCCGCAGGTTGCTGGCGGACCACAGCAAACCATCCCATTGGCTAAACTAGTAAAGGGACATCTTTTTTACCAAGAGTAATAACTTTACCGGAAGATTCCAAAGGGCTACAGAAGTAGAAAAGCCAATTCTGACAGTTTCACATGCAAACAGCATAGGAAAATGTTCCCTTTTCCTCTGGTCCTCCCACTTGTCCATTCATCTTAACCAATCACTACACTCCTTCACTTTTGGGGAACTGTCTCTCCGCCTTGGACTTTCCCAGCCGATGACTTTGGAGTGCTGGAATTGTTCCTTTGCGCTCCCCGATTATACTCCCCCCTCCCCCGCATCCTAGTGGCTTCCTTCCCTCTATTGCTGCTGTCTGGTTGTGAGCAGGGGTTTCGTAGTGATCCAACCATGACAGATCCTTCCTAAGTTTCTGGCTCTTAAGCCGCTGGGGGCTCCTGCCTCCCTTCTCTAATCGTATCTGGACAGCATCTCTTTCTCCCGGGTCATGTGTGCATGTGACCTAAAGCATGGTTTTCCCTGGACAGGCCTGGCGATCCCCAGTCGGCGCAAGACAAAGCCCGCATGGACAAGGAATATTTGTCTCTCATGGCTGAACTGGGAGAAGCTCCGGTGCCAGCTTCCGTGGGATCCTCTTCCGGACCGTCGAACCCTCCACTGCCCAGTGGCCCAAGACCATCAGGGCCGGGAAACAGCCAGCCGCCTCCTGTGAGTATCCGAAATCTTCCCATCGTCGGAAAAACCCGCCTGGTGCACATTTCCCGTCAGGGAGGTGGCTTTTCCACAGCGTGCGTCCCAAAAGACAGACACGATGAGGGGCAGTTGCATCTTTTGTTCGGCTGCAGACACTGCTTGGAGGGGAGGTCCCAATTGTGTGACGGAACCAAGTGGCTCTCCTCGCTCTCTGATGGTTGGCCTGACCTTCCTTTCCCGCCTTCCTTTCTCCTCCTAGAACCGTCCACCCTGGATGAACTCCGGCCCTTCGGAAAGCAGGCCCTTCCATAACATGCACGGGGGGAGCGGGAGCAGCGCCAGCAGCAGCAGCGGGGGTCCCACAGGCCCAAGCGGCCCCCACAATTTCCCTCACCACATGTCGAGCATGGGAGGACATGGGGGTCACCCCATGCAGCACAACCCCAGTGGCCCCCCGCCTTGGATGCAGCCTCACAACCCCCCCATGAACCAGGGACCACATCCCCATGGGCCCCCTGGCCCCCACCACATGGGTGAGTACGAGCCAGAAACCCCCCGAGGGAAGAGCCGGGGCCTGGCCTCCTGAGCAGGAGAGGGCCGCCCCCTTTGTTTAATTTGAGGGGAGGTCCCTCGTTGGAAGCCTGGCTAGCTCAGTCCTGGGAAAAGTGGGGGGGGCTGCTTTTTCTTCCCGCTGTTGCTAAGGCTGCGGTCTTTCCTTCCCTTAAGATCAGTACCTGGGCAATGCGCCAGTGGGCTCTGGGGCCTATCGCCTCCAAGGAAAAGGTGAGTGGTGGCGTTGCGGGGCAAGGCAAGGGAGGGGGGAAGGAAGCTGGCGACGGGAGGGGGTGGTTCCCGTCTTCTGGGCTCAACGGGCTCTCTGCCCCCCCCTCCGCACTTGCAGGTATGATGCTGCCTCCGATGGGTATGATGCCCCCTCCGCCCCCTCCGCCCAGTGGCCAGCCTCCCCCGCCTCCCTCTGGTCCTCTCCCCCCATGGCAGCAGCAGCAGCAACAGCAGCAGCCGCCACCCCCGCCTCCCAGCAGCAGTACTCCCTTGCCATGGCAGCAAAGTGAGTAAGAGCACTTCTTTGAATTTTGACTTCCCTCCGTCCGTCTCCCCCTCCGCGGGGTCCCCGTCCCCCCCGCCCTGGGTCAGGCCTGCCCCCCCCACCCTCTGCCTCTCTGGGGGTAGGGGTCCCCCTCGTCCGCTCCCCTTGATTAGAGCCACCTCATGCCTGCAGAAATCCATCGGGTCTCCCAGGGGGTGCCTTTCTCGGGGGGCCCAGGGCAGCTTCCCAAAGATGAGTAGTTACTCTCCCCCCTCAGGCAGTGCGAGTCTGGCGCTTCAGTCACGGGCCTGGTGGCGGGGTGGGGGGTCCACACTCCTGGGAGGGCGGGGGAAATCTTTTCAGGACAGTTCAACAGATGAACCTTTCTTGCAACGCAGGACAGGGAGGGGTCAGCCATTTCCCTCCCTAGCGGGACGTGGGACACCCCCTTCAACCCCCACCCCGGATCTGAGCTCCGGGCTGACCTGGGGCTCTTTTCTTGTTCGCTTCTAGATACGACGACCACCACGAGCGCTGGCACCGGGGGCCTCCCTCCATGGCAGCAGCAGCAGGGGGCGGGGGCGGCAACTTCTACGGGGGCCCCTCAGATGCAAGGCAGCCCCTCCATGGTGCCTTTGCCACCCGGGGTCCAGCCTCCGCTGCCCCCCGGGGCCCCGCCTCCTCCCCCGCCCCCCCCGCCTGGCTCCGCGGGCATGATGTACGCGCCTCCCCCTCCTCCGCCTCCCATGGACCCTTCTAATTTTGTCACCATGATGGGGGTGGGGGTACCGGCCTTGCCACCGTTCGGCATGCCCCCGGCTCCCCCACCGCCCCCTCCCCAGAACTGAAGAAACCCCCCCCTTTTTTTTTTTCTACTTTTTTTTTCCCCCGTTCCTCACCAATACAGAGCCAGGAATTGGACTTTTTGGGGGAGGGGGGGAAGAGAGATGAAATTTAAAGCAGGAAAGGTATGTGCCCTTGTCGTCTGTGTGTGACTCTGCGATCTTCCTCTGGGCTGATTGACAGGTGTCTTTCAGTAGCTGAGCCTGCTTTTTCTGAACTCCTGCTCTCTCCTTTCGGAGCTCCTCCTTCCCCTTCAGAGAGAGAGAGAGAGAGAGACCAAGAAACTTTGGGGGAGGGGGGGAGAATCTCCTGGCTGAATGGGGTCAGGTCCAGGCTGGCAAGGGCCGGAGAGGCTGTGGCTTATGGTCAGGAGGAAGGACAGCATTAGCGTCCCTTTGGACTTCTTCTTGCCAAATAGGATTTGTTTTTGAGTTCTCTCTGCAGCCATTTGAATCCTCTGCTTTAAACCCCTCAACAATTGTTTGATGAAATCCACGGATGTGTCTGGAGGCCACATGCACCAAATTGGGCTTGGGGTGGGGGCTGTCAATGGGCGTTTCTCTCTAACTCCCCCCACCCCCAAAAGTCTCCGGTCACTTTGGGCCGTGTCTGCCTTCCAGAGGGAGCTTTTTTTAAAAATCCCTCCCTCCCGATTGAAAAGCAAAAGGCAAGGGAGCCTCTCGGCCTCTCCTGAAGTCCCATCAGCCTGGAAACTTTTTTTTCCCTCCCTCCCTCTCCCTTCTTTTTTTTACACAGCAAGTTTTGTGGGTCCGTGGTGACCCCCCTCACACACACACACTCACTCCCCTCCCTTGATTGAATGGCTTCTGTTGACAACGACGTGTGTATGTGGAGGTCCCTGTCTCTTTGTAACCATTTTTCTTAATTACTTTTTTTTGTGTATGTATGTGTGTGTGTGTGTGTGTGTAAGAATAAAACCCCATGCAGAAAAAAAAGGAGGTTCCAAATAAATGCCGCTTTTAAAATAGCCCTCTCGTCGTTCTCCTTTTTCGTTTTAAAGGGAACGTCTTTTGGCTGCTGGTCTCGGCAGATGGAGGCCTCGGGATCAGCCACATGGGTCCTCTGGAAGCAGGGGAGGGGAAGGGCCTTTCTCCCTCTCCCATTTGGTTGCCATGGGTCATCATGGGGGACAATTCTGGTGAAAAGTCAACAAAAGTTGTCCTGCTGCAACACAAGTCTAACTTTTTTTTTCCTGGCAGTAGTAGCCATGAGGTTTTAGGGCAGTTTCCTTTTAAAAATTGTTGACAAAGGGCCATTTATTTTTTTTAAAAAAAAGAAATAGGGGTTCCTGACTCTGAAATTTTTCTCACCGGCAAGAAGCTTGCCAGAAACTGGAGTAGATCAATCTTTTTTTTTTTTCTTCCCTATGCTGGGAAACAAGGGCCAAGTCGGGAAAAGTTTAAGAGCCTCAGTGAGCAGGAACGGTTGCAGGGCTTGGCTTGGCAGGCCATAAACCGTAGTTTATAAGCCCCTTGTCTGCTCTTTCGAACCTAGCCGTGATGGGCTTAGCGTGTTGTGCAAACAGCCGTCACTGCTGCTGCGGCGGCTTCCGTGATGGGATAAATTAAATTCTGTGTTTCTGGTAACGTTTTTTTTTCCAAGAAGGCCCCTTTGTGGATGACTTTATCCGCCACCTGAATACAAAAAAACATCCTCGGCAAAGAATAGGCTGTTCTGAGCCTCCAGGAGTTTTGCAATTGTCTCTGCTACCCTTTGACCCACGCCCAGAAGTGGCCTTCAGAGCCCAATTTTTGGGGAGAGGTGTGGGGGACGGACGACAACAACAGGGACAATGTAATCCAAAGTGGCTGAAATCTAGTAACCTGCGCCGGGCTTTCCTTTCCCGAGCACTTGGCCCTGTCCCTTTTTCTCCTTCACCTCTGCCAGAAAACATGGTGTGTCAAAAGCGAGACCTTCCCTGTTTCTGGTGGACGCTGGAGAATTTCAATTAGGCAGCAAAGGGAAAAGGAGAGTATTTGCGTTTTCCTCTCTCCCTCCCACCAGAGTCCAGCCAAGAGGTGGGCTTAGATTAGAATAAGGAGCTTGGGGTGGGGAAAATAGGGGGTCCTTCCTCCAGGGCAGTCTGTAAGGGGGCTCAGCAGAAGGCACCCCAAGAGCTCTTCAGTTTGCTTTGGTTTGGTTTGGTTTTGAAGTCTGCTTCCATCAAGGGGTGGAGGGAGTTGTAGTCCAGAGTCCTCCCTTTGTCTTTGCCAAATGCATCTCAACCTCTCTGACTTTTAAGAGGCATGGACCTCAATTCCCAGCATTCCCCAGCCTGCATGGATCACGGAATCCTGGGAGTTGAAGTCCACAGAATTTAACAGAATAGAATAGGATTCAGGGTAGGATAGAATAGAATAAAGTGAAATAGAAATAATAGAATGGAATAGAAATAGAAAGAATAGAATAGAATAGAAAATAGAATAGAATAGAATAGAATAGAATAGAATAGAATAGAATTCTTCATTGGCCAAGCGTGATTGGACACACAAGGAATTTGGTGTATATGTTCTCAGTGTACATAAGGAGAATAAAATACATTCATTGAGAATAAAAAGATACAACACTTAGTGATAGTCAAAGTCACTAATAAGCTATCAAATCGTACTAGGAAACAAAAATAATATAAATGGATAAAAGCAACATGAGTATAGTCATAAGTGGGAAGAGACAGATACTAGATACCCTGTTTCCCTGAAAATAAGATCTCCCCCGATAATAAGCCCAATTGGGCTTTTGAGCGTATGTGCTAAAATACTCCCCCCCCCAATAATAAGCGTTCCCCAAAAATATTTAAACCCAGAACTGGAAATCGGGTAAGATGGCAATAGGAGCCCCATTTTGCTCCACACGCCCCAAAATAATACCTTCCCGAAAGTAAGGCCAAGCGCTTATTTCGGGGTTAAAAAATATAAGACAGGGTCTTATTTTCGGGGAAACACAGTAGATGCATACATGCACCTATGAATTCTGGGAGTTTTAAGTCCATGGATCTTTTAAAGTCCATGAGCAACAGTAGATACAGAGGGAAATGCCATCAGGGAACTTGGCTGGGTTTGTATTTTGTACCAGACCAGATGAATTTTAAATTACAGAACAAACCACAATAAAGCTGGTTGACCCTGAACACACAAAGCCATAAGGCCATTTAGTGAAATGGATGGGGCCTAGTTTTTAGTCTTTATTGAGCCTTAAAAGGAGCATCCTTAAAAACAGTTGCTGTCTTGGGAGAAAATGGGTGAACTCTTAATGTTTGCAGGCCTAACAAACCAACTTCAAGCCAACTTGGCTGCAAGTCCTATTAAATGAGTTATCAGACCAGATAAAGCCACCAGGCTGGACTGAAGCTCCTGGGGCTCAAATATCTCATGTATTTAAAATAGAAACAATCCTCAAATTTCTTAACCGTTAGAAATGCTCATTTCCGTGGCCGCGTTTTGAAACGGTTTTGCTGAATTGTGGCAGGAGTTTGGAGCCTGAGTGGGTCTGCCATCCTTGAGGATCCTGCATAACTTTCCGGCTGATCGGATTTCAGCTCCTAGTTTCATATTTGACCTTTAACTGGCAGGCCGGAGAAGGTTGCGTTTGCTCCTTGTCTCGTTCTTAAACAGCTTTGGGTGTGTTGAGAAAGGATTCAAGTTTCCATCTGCCATTTTCGGGCAGGGTGGGTTTTCGGAGCCGCCTAACAAAATCCACCCTGGGTTTTCTCAGCCACCAGATCTTTCATCTCAAGTTCCAATAGGGTCCCCCCATATATTTTATCATTCGGGAACCTCGGGCTGTTGAAATTCACGGCTCTTGATGCGCTATGCTGGGTTTTCCTCAAACTTGGCTATTTTTTAAGACCGGTGGACTTCAACTCCCAGAATTCCCCATGGCTGGCTGGCTGGCTGGGGAATTTTGGGAGTTGAAGTCCACCGGTCTTAAAAAAGTGGCCAAGCTTGAGAAAGACTGCACTAGCCTGGGCTAAGAAAGGCAGATTTTGTACAATTGATCTGATGGGGCTGGGATCTCTTCCCTCGCTGCATCCTAGAATGCAACGGGAATCCTGTTGCATTCTTTCAGGGAATCCTGCTTAAATCCCCAGGAATTTGGGCACCTGAGAAACAATAATGCTAAGAGGGCAAACAGCCATGACATCGAAGCAGTAGACTCTGAATATCAAAGCAGCCTTTCTAATACACTGTTTTAAGTTGGCCGCCTATTTAAAACAATGAGGACTAGAAACTTACAGGAGAAAGTCTTAAGGACTGATTCATGGGACCCTGGTCACTATCAAACCTGATAAAACTTTCAAAAGATATTACCATGGTTGTCCAGTGGTCAGGGATCCTTGACTTAGTACCTTCCAACTCCCATAATTCCTACTCAAAAGAGAGTAGTCACGCCAGCAAGGGGATTCTGGGAATTGTAGTCTTAAATACCTGGAGGGCACATGGTTGCGGAAATAGTTCCAACCATTGTAAATAACGTGCCAGTTGTCCAGCCTCCAGATGTACGACTATAGAGACGCTGTGATGGCCATAAGTTTGTAACTTTGATCGCCAAATGGTCGCTAAATCGAGGACAATATAGTGTGAAAATATTTGGGGGATAAGTTAAAATCTGGTGACTTTACGGACACGTCCACCTCAAATATATTTACATGGGTACGAAAAACAATATTCAAATATATATATAAAAAAAAGATCCCGGGGGAATGCAAACTTTGAACATTTATCACAAAAGATCTTAGCTACCCGAAATTGCTGACTTCTGTATAAATTGTTTTTTTTTTCCTTCATTATCGTTGCAAAAAGGAGCTGAATTTAGCTGTATAAAGACCTTGGGGTCTTTGTCCTTTTCCCTTGGAGATTTTCCTCGGTTGCCTTGGGATCGAAGCTGGATCCAGCCTCAATTGTTTGCGCCCCGTCCTTTCAAAGCCATTGGCCGGCTTTGTTGAAGCTCGGCCTTTTTTTCCTGGTGGATATTTCATACGGTGGGCGTGGAAGTTTTAAAAGCTGGATGGAATCTGCCGAGAATTGCTCTCGCTTTTCGGAGCTACGGAGGGCTCCCGTTTGCAAAGTGGGGAAAAAAAAAACGCATTTTCCAGAAAACTTCCTTTCTCTGCATCGAACGTGCAACACACCCCACAAGAATGGGAAATAAATAACGCCGTGATGGCATTATTTAGAGGTGGCACGCAGAGACATCTGTGGGCACGCGTGCCGTCGCCAGCTACTGCTCTGGTTTCCGGTGCGCAAGCTAGTCTTTGCGGGTACTCAAGTGCCGGAAAATGGCCTGAAAATGGCCCAAAAATGCCCCCAAAACAGCCTGTAAATGGCTCCAAAAGCAGCCTGAAAATTGCCCCAAAAACAGTCTGTAAATGGCCTGAAAACGGCCCCCAAAACAGCCAAAAAACAGACATGCTCTTTGGATTTCCGGCACTCTGGCGCACACACATGCACGCACATGCATGCGTGTTCCGGTTTGGCCACTCGGTGCCGAAAAGGTTGGCCATCACTGATATAGAGTGTACATCTAAGGAAGAGCAGGCGATGGAACAAGGACCCAATTCCAATCCTTGGATCTGTTGCACCTTCCTGGATCTCTCTCTGTTTAGGGCACCTGACATCCTGAAGGCCCAAAGCACCTTTGCAATCCCCTGCTTGACCTGGAAATGCACAGGTGTTTTATTTTTATTTTATTTTTGGTGTTTACTGGCAGTCCTCAGCATACGACAGTTCATTCAGTGACCATGCAAAGTTGAAATGGTATTGAAAAAATGTGACTTATGACCGTTTTCCACAGCTGCCACCTTTGCAGCATCCGTATGATCCTGGGAGCAAAATTTCAGATGCTTGACAACTGGGTTCAGATTTACGACGGTCGCAGTGAATGATCCCCTTTTGGCGCCGAAGTCAATGGGGAAGCCAGATTCACTTAGCAACCGGGTTATTAATTTATCAGCTGCAGGGATTCACTTAACAATTGCGGTAAGAACGGCCTTAAAAGGCGTCAAAACTCACTTAACAAATGTCCCACTTAACAACAGAAATTTGGGGCTCAATTGTCATAAGTCGAGGACTATGTTATTTTATTTTTTTATTTATATGCCGCCTTTGTTTTTACAAATAACTCAAGGCAGCAAACGTATCCCAACACACCTCCCTCCTATTTTCCCCACACCAACAACTTTTGAGGTGGGTTGGGCTAAGAGAGAAGGAGTGGCCCAAAGTCACCCAGCTGGCTTTCATGGCAGGACTTGAACTCGTGACCTCTTGCTTTTTACCATGGCACCTTAACCACTAGACCAGGGATGGCTAACCTTTTTGCCGTCGCGTGCCAAAAACGGGTCGCACGTACGTGTGCCCACATCCATAATTCAGTGCTCTACATCCTGCAATGCGTGCGCAATCCCCCCAGGCTCTCCCCGCTTTTGGCACGTGATGGCCCGGCAGGCCTGTTTTTCACCCTCCCCAGGCTCTAGAGGCTTTCTTGGATCCTGGGGAGGGCTGAAACAGCCTTCCTCCCCCCAGAGGCCCTCCGGAGGCCGGAAACGGCCCGTTTCCCGACTTCCGGTGGGACCGGAAGGCCCGTTTTTCGTTCTCCCCAGGCTCGCTGGAGCTGAGCCAGGACAACGCTCGCGTGCTCACCGATATGGCTCTGCGTGCCACCTGTGGCACGCGTGCCACAGGCTCGCCATCACGGCACTAGACCAAACTGCCACTCTTTCAAGGGGCTTTTGGGGAACCGAACGGCCATTGCTCGGTTGGACGTCAGTTGGTGGGGCTCCTTCGAACCTAAAGCCCAGGTGTGAGACGACTACATCTCCCAACCTGCCTTGGGGCAGCCTTAAACAGGTACAGGGCCTTGAGGTTGGGCTAAGACTGGTCCAAGCTGCTGCAGCCCAGCTGTGACCTTTCTCTGAAAGTCACTGTATTTATAGGCATGCCAGTGAGTGACAGCCACAGTGTGTGTGTGTGTGTGTCTGTGTGTGTCCCGGTTCTCTTGCCAGGAGTTTCGGCTGGGCAGGAATCCTGGCAGCTGCCCTCCCTCCCTTTCCAGGATCGCCCAGTGCCAACATGCCACTTCTCCATCACCAAGGAGCTCCAGGCTGCTGCCTTTCGATGCCCCTCCCCATCCGTCACACGAAGTACGGCTGCCAACAGCGGCCATCCGCCCCCTCCCACTCCCCACCCCCGCCCCCAAGGGTTTTACAGTACATGGCACGACCCAGGCACGATCGTGCCAGCTGGGAGTGATGGGAGTTGTAGTTCTGCGGCGGCCGGAAGGCTTTCAAATTGCCTGGCGTTGGCTGAAAGGAGGAGATCAAACCACAGCTCCTGTCTCTATTTGAAGCCGCACCTTTGCAGTGTAACAGTAGTCATGAGGACTAGATGCTTGTTCTCTTTGAGGGCTAGATGCTGGGTGTGCCCCTCGGTGGCAGCCCCTCGAATATAGCAGCCTTCCAGTATTTGAGGGGCTGCCCCAAAGAAGAGGGGAGGGTCAAGCTAGCCTCCAAAGCACCAGAAGGCAGGACAAGAAGCAATGGATGGAAACTGATCAAGGAGAGAAGCAACCTGGAACTAAAGAGAAACTTTCTTAACAGTGAGGACCATTAACCAGTGGAACTGCTTGCCACTAGAAGTTGTGGGTGCCTCCATCACTGGAGGCTTTTAAGAAGAGACTGGACATCCATTTGCCTGAAATGGCATAGGGTTTCCTGCCTAAGCAGAGAGTTGGACTAGAAGACCTCCAAGGCCCCTTCCAACTCTCTTCTTCTCTTTCCCTGGGAGCCTGACTAGGTGGCTCAGTGTCTAAGACACTAACCTTGTCAATCAGAAAGTTTGGCGGTTCGAATCCCTAGTACAGGTTTAGATTTTTTTTAGATTTAGATTGAGTTGGAAGGGACCTGGTAGGTCATCTAGTCCAACCCCCTGGCCAAGCAGGAGACCCTGGCCTACACCATTTCTGACAGATGGGCAATCCAGTCTCTTCTTGAAAGCTTCCAGGGATGAAGTTCCCACAACGTCTGAAGGCAAGTCTCCTGCCTGAGCAAGGGGCTGGACTAGATGACCTCCAAGGCTTCTTCCAACTCTATTCTTCTCTCTCCCCTGGAGCGATAGAGGACTCCGAGCCTGACTAGACGACTCAGTGTCTATCAGAAAGGTCGGCAATTTGGCAGTTCGAATCCCTGGCACAGCTCTCCTGTGGGAGCAGGGGGTTGGACTAGATGACCTCCAGGGACCCTTTCCAATCCTATGATTCTGTATTCTAAGCCTCCACCTGTGTGGCTTGCTCCATCATAGACTTTTTTAAGAAGCCTTTTGGGTCTGGAGTGGTATAGTCATGGTGTCTCCTGCTTGAGAAGGGCGTTGGACTAGATGACCTCCAGGGACCCTTCCAACTCTGTTAGACGGCTTTCTTAACGCTCATCCTTTCCAAGCCCGACGGGGGCCACCCCGAATCAGCCCTCCCCGCCGTCCTTCCTTGAATTGGGGGGGAGGGGAGGGGGCGGGGCAGGTAGCGGGGTGGGGCTTCGGGAGCCGGGGACACGCCCCTTCATGAATAATCCATCACCGGGGGGGGTTTAAAAGGCCGGAGAGGCGGGTCACGGGGCGCATTTGCCGGCGTCCAGGCGAAGCGCCCAGTTCCTCCGTCCAGCCCGGTTCCCAGCTTCTCTCCGGACCGCCGCGATGTCGCTGCCGCTGTCGGACTACGAGAAGAGGAAGCAGATCAGCGTGCGGGGCTTAGCCGGGGTGGAGAACGTGACCGACCTGAAAAAGAACTTCAACCGGCATCTCCACTTCACGCTGGTCAAGGATCGCAATGTCTCCACGCCGCGCGACTATTACTTCGCCCTCGCCCACACCGTCCGCGACCACCTGGTCGGGCGCTGGATCCGCACCCAGCAGCACTACTACGAGAAGGACCCCAAGGTGTGGACACCTCCCCCCCCCAGTCCTTCCTTCCCCTCCCTCCCCACTTTCCTCCTGCCTACCTCGCAGGGAGGTTGTGCTTAAGCCGGTTTTGCCCACGCGTGGAATGCTCGTGGGCTCGGATTACAGAGGGGAAAAGGGGGGGACGTGAGAATACTTGCTTGATACAACTTGCTTGCTTGCTTGCTTTGCCAGTCCCGGCAAAGGTCTTTGCCCGACCCCCAGCCCCATCATCCCCTGCTGGGATGGCAAACTGGGATAGGAGTTGAGTTTGAGTTCAAGGGGTGGGGGGCTCCCCCTTACTTCTTACTTTGCTGGCTCCCTAAAACAGCACCCCTTGAACCTCCCACCCCCCAGCCCCTATCATCCCCAGGCAGGCGTGCGGCTGAGATGATGGGCTCTGTAGTCCAGAGGCATTCAGAGAAGAAGAGCAAGGCGGTCCCGTTGGTCTACATTCTGATTCTGTTTTTTTTTCCCACCAGCCAGTTATGGGCAGGCAGGACTCCAAGGGGTTTTTATTTGAGGGGGGGGCAAGCTGGCAGCGATGGGGAGAGGGGGCGAGGGCCAAGATCAAAGCCGCACAGGGGCCTATTAATAGCTGTTGATAGCATCGCTTATAATCACAGCCCCAGTTTGGGAAGGAGGGACCGGCGGGGGGGGGGGGAACCCACCGTCAAAGTCTCCTTCGCACACTCATGTGCAAAGCAGAACACACCTGCGTGCAAAGGCAGAAGCCCAGTGGAGTCTCACCCCCTTTCTTTGCCACCCCAAAAAAAGTTCTCGCAAGAGGAGGGGGGGCTTCCTTGCCTTGCGAGGGCTGCCCTCTCTCCCTTTGCGCCCCCCCCCCCCGTGCAAATGCACCATGACTTTTTAAATTTAGCCAGCCTGACATTTTGCGGCTGTGAACATTTGCCATTTGATTCCAGCTATGCTTGTTGTGTCAGCAAGAGCCTTGCAAGAGATACTGGATACGGCTTGCAAACTTTTACCAGGCAGCTGGATGGGAGGGGGGGGGAAAGGTCAGGAAAGGAGCTGCAGGCTGGTGGGGTCCCCTGGCACAGCTTGGGGGGGGGGGAAGGAGGAGAGGGGGGTCCGGCTTGCAGCAGACTGCGCTTGACAAATTTCTCTCCTTTTTTGGGGGGGGGGAAGGGGGGCTGGAGGTGTTACAGCTGCATTTGCTCAATTCCTGGGGGTCCCGTCTGTTTTGCACGATTGCGTTCAGTTCCTACGCACAAGTGGGTTGCGTTCGCGCAACCCGTAAACTTGAAGTTCTGCAAATGCAGCCATTTGGCACGATGGTGTAAAATTCAGGTGGTTCTTGATTTACAAGTTTCGTGTAGCGACAGTTCCAAGTTCCAATGGCACTGGGGGAAAAAGGAGACTTTTGGCCATTTTTGAGCCTTGGTGGCGCAGCAGACTAAAGTGCTGTTAAATAGCACCAGCTGCCTGGTTGACTCAGCCTTCCATCCTTCCGAGGTAGGTAAAATGAGGACCCTGATTGTGGGGGCAATAAGCTGACTTTGTATAAAAAAAAATAAAAAAAGAACACCGCTTGGGGGGGGGGCCCGAAAGCCCTACTAAGCAGGTAGATACAAAAAAGTATGAAGACTATTGCTTAACGCATTGTAAGCCGCCCTGAGTCTCCGGAGAAGGGCGGCATACAAATCGAACCAATACATAAATAAATAAATAAATTTTTCACACTTACGATGATTGGCCAATGGTCACATGATCAAAATTCAGGCCCTTGGGCAACTGTCTCGTATTTATGACGGGTGCTGTGTCCCCCGGGAGGTCGTGTAAATCTCGTTCTGACAAGCCAAGTCAACGGGGGAAGCCAAATTGGCTTAATAGCCGTGTTACGAAGTTAACAACTGCAGCTGTTCACTTTAACAACTCTAGCAAGAATGGTCGTAAAACGAGGCATTGCTCACTTAACACATGTATGTCTCCCTTAGGAACAGAAATGTTGGGCTCGATTTTGGTCGGAAATCCAGGGCTGCCTGTATGCTGCATGAACAGGCTCATTCTTCACAATCCCCACTCAATGCCTGACCAAGTGGCTAAGACGCTGAGCTTGTTGATCAGAAAGGTCGGCAGTTCAGCGGTTCGAATCCCTAGTACGGGTCTCATGTGCGAGCAGGGGGGTTGGACTAGATGACCCCCAGGTCTCTTCCAACTCTGTTATTGTTAAGAACATTCCTGCAGCCGGGGGAAATAAAAACCAATGGGACAGCTGGGGAATTCTGGGAGATGAAATCCACAATAGTCTTCAAATTGCCCAGTTTGGAGACCCCTGGAATAGTATCATCCCAATGAATGAGAAGGTAATAAAATCTTGCAGTAGCAAAATCTCTTAGGATTTTCTATTCTGCTGTTATTGAGGGAGGTAGCTGAGTTCTTCTTTGGTGCTTTCTGGGTCTTTCTCTCCAGATTTTTCTTCTCCAAAATATTTTGCAAAATTCAGGGTTTTCTCATT
Source organism: Pantherophis guttatus (assembly GCF_059756535.1). NCBI lineage: Eukaryota > Metazoa > Chordata > Lepidosauria > Squamata > Colubridae > Pantherophis > Pantherophis guttatus. Next base: position 8,613,132 of record NC_142080.1, read on the forward strand.
CAGATATTCGGAAGTTGGGAGTCTATGGGTTTGGTGCAAAAAAAGGTGTGGTTTACTTATTAACCGGGTTGATGGGAAATGTAGCATCCATTGGTAACCGCCTTGCAGTGGTGAAATCCAAATTTTTTTTCCTACCAGTTCTGTGGGTGTGGCTTGGTGGGCATGGTGTTGCTTGGTGGGCATGGCAGGGGAAGGATACTGCAAAATCTCCATTCCCAACTCACTCCTGGGGGAAGGATATTGCAAAATCTCCATTCCCACCCCACTCCAGGGGGGAAGGATACTGCAAAATCTCTATTCCCACCCCACTCCTGGTGGAAGGATATTGCAGAATCCCCATTCCCAACCCACTCCTGGGGGAAGGATATTGCAAATATTCGTTTGGGTTTTGGGTCACGGAAAGGAAAAAGAGGGAATAGTTAAAATTAAAAATATTAATGGGGGTAATTAAGGTAATGACTTGGAATGTTAAAGGTACTGGGAATCAGATTAAGAGAAGACGTTTAGAATTTAAGATTAAAAGAGATTCTCCTGACATACTTTTTATGCAAGAAACTCATCAGAAATCTGATATAAACAGGATGTATTTAAAAGGGATGCAGGTTTATGAAAAAGCTTTTGGGTCCTCAAAATCTAGAGGTGTTGCAACATTAATATCAAATAGAGTCCAATTTAAAAAAACAAAGTAATAGCAGATATTTATTGATGGATGATATTTGATAACAGGATGTATTAACGAGGAAAAATAACATTAGTTAATTTATACGCACCAAATGTGAATCAAAAAGATTTTTTGAATAAGATTACCGATTTGTTGCAAACTGAAAGGGTAGGGAAAGTAATTATTGCTGGTGATTTTAATTTAATTAGAAACCAGATGGATAGTACCAATCCTACCCGATATGGTGGAATAAGAAAAATGGGGATACTTGATAATTGGATGTTGCAAAATGATGTAGTAGATGTTTGGAGGGAGATTAAAGGTAACGAAAGAATGTATACTTTTCACTCAAAGGTATTTAATTCATATTCAAGAATTGACTATATTTTTGTATCTGAATCTGATGGATAACGTGGATAATATGGATGTTGGAATATTTAAAGACTCTGACCACGCAGAATTGTTACTAGAATTAGATATGTTTTTGGAGAAAAAAGAAAATTGTTGGAGATATGATGAAAAATTATATAAAAACTAGGAAGATAAGAATCGTATTCTTAAGAAATGGGAAGAAAATTGGGATTGGAATGATAATGGGGAAGTTAATTATGGAACAGTTTGGGACACAATGAAAGCAATTTTTAGAGGAGAAAGTATTAAATTATCAAGTAGGAAGTATAAGAATTATAAAGTAAAAATAGAGGAAAAGAAGAAATTGATAAAAGAACTGGAAAATAGATTTCTAGAGACTAAGGATAGGAAATTATGGGAGGAACTTAAAAAATTGAAAAATAAACAAATAGAGGAAGATACAGAAATAGTTAAAAAAAATTAAGCTATTTAAAAAGAGAATTTTTTGAATATGGTAATAAAAATTCAAAATTATTAGCAAGAATGGCGAAAGATTAAAAAAGAAAAATAGGTGTCCTAATAGATGAAAAAGGTAAGAGATGTTATAAAAAAATAGAGAAATGTGAAATTGTTAAAAAGTTTTTTCAAGAATTATATCTTAAAAAAGAAATTGATAATTGTAAATTAAAAAATTTCTTAGAAAAATATGGTCAGAAGAAAATTGATAATAAATATAAAGAAAAAATGGAAAAGGATATTACCTCTGAGGAAATTAAAGATGTGATTCAGAAGCTAAAACTTGGAAAATCTCCAGGTGAGGATGGGTTACCAGCAGAATTTTATAAAGAGTTTAAAGAAATTTTGATCCCAAAATTACATTAATTGTATAATAAGATATTACATGGAGATGATATTCCCATGTCCTGGAATAGAACAATTATATCCTTAATCCCGAAACCAGGTAAAGATTTAGAAAAGATTGAATCCTATCGGCCCATTTCCTTGATTAACCAAGATGCTAAGATATTTACTGCAATTGTAGCAAATAGATTGAATAATTTTATAAATATATAAACCATAATCAAGTAGGTTTTGTTAAAGGGTGTTATATGTGCGATTTAGTTAGAAGAGTATTAAATGTTATTGATATTGCTGAGAATAATGGTGATAAGATAGGTATTCTTGCCTTGGATATTTTTAAAGCTTTTGATTCTATACAATGGGATACTATAAAAGAAATGATTTCTGCATTAGGATTTGGTAATAAATTTATTCATATTATTTCCAAATTGTACCAGAGGGGTATGGCAAGAGTGAAGGTAAATGGTATATTTTCACAAGATATAAATTTGGAAGTAGGGACAAGACAGGGTTGTCCTCTGTCTCCAACCCTATTTTTATTAGCAATGGAAATTTTAACAACTTTGATTGAAGAGGATTCAGAATTAATAGGTTATAAAGGCGTCAAAGTTAATTTATATGCAGATGACACTCTTGTCATTTTAAATAATATTACAAATGATATAAAAAGAGTTCAAACACATTTGGAAGAATTTGAAGATATGACTGGTTTGAAAGTAAATTGGGCAAAATCAGAATTATTAATGGAAATTGATAGGGAAAATAAATTAGAAAAATTACAAAATCAATTTGGAATTAGGATAAAGGATAATTTAAAATATTTAGGTATTACACTTTCACTTAAAATTAAAAATTTAAAGAAACTAAATTATGACATAGTAACAAAAGAAATTGAAGAGAAAATTGGGAAATATAAAAAACTCAAGTTATCTTGGTTTGGTAGAGTAGCTTTATGTAAAATGATGTTACTTCCTAAATTTAACTTTTTATTCGAGATGCTTCCAATTTTTTTAACCGAGAAGGACATTGAAGTATATCAAAAAAAATTAGATAAATTTTGTAATGGGGATAAAAAACCAAGACTGATTAAGAAAATGTGGTATCAGAACCAAAAACAAGGTGGTTTAGGAATTCCAAAATTATTAAACTATTATAGAGCATTTAATATAAAAACAGTAGTAAAAATTTTAAAAGGAGATGTTAAACTTTGGGGTAATTTGGAAATGAAGGAAATAAAGAAGTTTGGTTACAAACGGTTTTTGGAAAATTTTAAAGGTAAGGTTAAAATTTGCAATTATTGGTTAAATAGTTTGACTAAAAATTGGGACAGAGTAGCAAAAAAATTAATACCAGACGCATTGTATTTAGGTAAACTGAAAGAGAATTGCCCAATGAAATTAAATAGTAACAGAGAGAGGATTATAATAGAAGAGAAAGTGGAAACAATTAGTGAATGACTGAAATTTATAGAAAATGAAATGAGGAAAGAGGAAATTTATGGAAAATTAAACATTAATTGGTTTGAAAGAATTCAAATGAATAAATGGAATAGGAAATGCAAAGAAAGGAACGATGAGAGTAGAAAGAAAACAGAATTTGAAAATTTGACATCTCGAATAATAAAAGATGAAATTGGGCCAAAGGGATTAGTTAGTAAAATTTATAAAATTATTAACTTTGATAATAATTCACAAAGGGTAATGAAAGAGAATTGGGTAAAAGAACTGGGTATTGAAATTTCTGATCAAAATTGGAATATGAATTGGGTTAGCAGAATAATGAGGACATTATCAATAAGGATTAAAGAACATAATTATAAAGTTATTTGGAAGTGGTATTTGACCCCAATAAGACTTTTTCAAATGGATAATAAAGTGGATAAAATGTGTTGGAGATGTAAAGTGGAACTCGGGACATAACCTCATATGTGGTGTAAATGTAATGGGGTTGAACTTTTTTGGTCTAGGATAGAAAATGAAATATTTGAAATAATTAAGAAGCGGGTCAAATTGAAATTGGAAACCATATTATTATTAATATTGAATGAAACAACATTAACAACTGGAGAAAGAGAATTGGTGAGGATTTTGGTTATAATGGGGAGAATTATAATTGCTAGATATTGGAAATTAAAAGTTGACTTAAAATTAGAAGAATGGTACAATGAAACATGGAAATTTGCATTAAATGATAAATTGACTTGTGATATTAAAATTAGAAGTGGTATATATAAAGAAAATGTTTTTTGGAACACTTGGCAACCATTTGTGGACTTTGCACTTGGGAGATTGGATGAATCGGCACCAGTACCTTATCAAAGAGATTTCTGGAAGAATTGAAGACTTCAAGTTCCTAAAACTTCCTTTCTGTTTGTATAGCATGTTGGGGGGGGGAAATTTTTTTTTCTCCTTACTATTGATTTTTTGTATTGATTTTTTTTCCTTTTTGTTATTCTTTAACAATAAAAATATAATAAAAATTAAAAAAACAAAAAAAACAAAAAACAAAATCTCTATTCCCACCCCACTCCAGGGGGAAGGATATTGCAAAATCCCCATTCCCAACCCACTCCAGGGGGGAAGGATACTGCAAAATCCCCATTCCCTCCCCACTCCTGGCGGAAGGATATTGCAGAATCCCCATTCCCAACCCACTCCTGGGGGAAGGATATTGCAAAGATCCGAACCTGCTGGATTTCACCCCTGCCGCCTTGTGAAATGAGGCATTTTAAGAGGACTTGAGGTCAGGCTGGATGAACCTGCTAACATTTTAAGCCGGACGATGCCAAGTTTTTGGCTCTGGACAGCTTCTCGCATCAGGGTTTGCCTCTTGATGGTTGATAACAGCGCTGGAAATGCAGCGCTTGAAAAATGGCCTACGCAGTGTGCAAAGATCAGCTTCAAACAAAAGATAAAAGGGTTTAGGACTCAAACTCAGTTCTGATTGGCTGAGTTTGCACTTCACGTTAGTCCAGGCATAAATGGGGTCATGTATGTTCATGTGTGTTTGGGAAACCCAGCTATTTTCTTAGTATGTCCATTAGGGTTGCCAGGTGTCCACTATTTGAGCGGACGGTCCGCTTTTTTCACATTATGTTCACTATTTTTTTTCACAAAATAGTGGACATTTTTTGTATTCAAAAGCTTTATGAGGAAATGGTACGTAATCTAAAGCTGTACAGTCTAAGAGAATAAGGATAGGAGAATCGCGTTTTGTCTTTTTTTTTCATAAGTTAGAATGAGACAAAGATCGAATATCCATTGAACACGATTCTCCGAAAAAATTAATGATGAGATTAAAATAAAAATATATTCTAAAATTATGTACAGTTCACATTTTTAAAATGTATTGTAGCTTGTGTCGACGGACCTAAAATGGCGTGTTAAAATGTTTGTAAGAAAATATATAATTTAATTGTAATTTTTTTTTATTTTTTTACTACTTACCCCCCCCCCCCGCCCCCCTGCTTGTCCGCTATTTTTTGGAAGCAGACCTGGCAACCCTAATGTCCATGGAGCTTCTCAATCGTCCAGGTCATGGTTGTCCCAAAGGAGCTTTCTTCCCCAAAAGACAACTCCTTGATTTTTCATTTGAAAACGTTTCGCTTCTCATCCAAGAAGCTTCTTCTGTTCTGACTGACTGGTGGGGAATGGAAGGATTTCTAGAACATAAATCTCCTAGAACCATGATGGCGAATCTATGGCACCCGTGGCACGTGGAGCCATATTTGTGGTCACGTGAGCGTTGCCCTAGCTGAGCTCCAGCACGCATATGCCTGCTGGCCAGCTGATTTTCGGGTCTTCCGGTCCCACCGGAAGTTGGGAAACGGGTCATTTCTGGCCTCCGGGGAGCCTCTGGGTGGGTGAGGGAGGCAGTTTTCACCCTCCCCAGGCTCCTAGAAAGACTTCTTTTGAGGAGGACCTTAGTAATAAATCTGAAACGTTTACTGTTTCATTGAAGTTAAAAGGCTTAATTAAAATTGGATAGCTTTCTAAAACTTATTGAAGTATTAAAATGGTTAACTTAAAATTTAATGGATAGTTTTTTTAAAAAAAAGTTTTGAAACTTATATTTTGAAGAATGTCTTATTGATAAGAAGGTATGGAAAGGATCTTAGCAACAAATGTGAAATGTGATAAGAGAATTTATAAAAGGAAGGTTGATGAATAATTTTTAAAAGGGGAGTTAAAGAGTGTGAGGGAGTTTTGAATCTTGTAGTAAGTTAGTTTATTTTAGCTTATGTTTGTTAAATGTTATACCCTGTTTTTGCTCTGGGAAGTCAGGGTGTGTGTGGGGAGGGGGGGTTGAAGGATGGTTGGGGATAAAACTGTTGTTGAAAAAAATATTTTTTACTAAAATAAAAAGATAAATAAATGTATTAATAGAAAAGTAAGAAATTTGGGGGGAATGTCACAATAAATGAAATGATAAAATTAAGATATGATAAATACTGGAGGAATAACAAGAAGATACAAAAGATGTACTCAGAAGATACACTGTATGATTGATTAAGAATTGTATGTTTGTTTGTTTATAAAATAAAAAACTTTTTAATTAAAAAAAAATAGAACATAAATCTCCTAGAACCATGATGGCGAACCTATGGTACCCGTGGCACACGGAGCCATATTTGTGGGCACGTGAGCGTTGCCCTAGCTGAGCTCCAGCGTGCATGTGCGTGCTGGCCAGCTGATTTTCGGGTCTTCCGGTTCCACTGGAAGTTGGGAAACGGGTCGTTTCCGGCCTCCGGGGAGCCTCTGGGTGGGTGGGGGAGGGCTCCTAGACAGACTCTGGAGCCTGGGGAGGGCAAAAAATTGGATCTACCGGGCACACCAGTAACCTTTTTGCCATCGCATGCCAAAATTGGGAGCCTGGGGGTCCACGCCCGCATGCGCGGGAGGGGGCACTGAATTATGTATGGGTGGGGGCATGGGCACACGTGACCCCCCATGCTCCCCCCACTTTTGGCACGCGATGGCAAAAAGGTTCGCCATCACTGCCCTAGAATATAAATCTTCCCATTCCCCACCAGCCAGTTAGAACTGAAGAAGCTTCTGGGTCGAGAAGCGCAACGTTTTCAATTTAAAAACCAAGGAAGTCCAGTTGCCTTTTGCCAAAACCACCTTTGAGGATTTTCGTGGTAGGTTGTGAGAATTTTCCTCCTGTGCTGAAGCCAAAGGTGGCTTCTGTATTTGGGCACCCGTAATGTAGGAATGCAGCCATCCACTTACGTCCACAATTGAGCCCAAAATGTATCTTGCTAAGTGAGAAATTTGCTAAGTGAATTCTGCCTCATTTTACGACTTTCTCAGCATATTTGTTTAAGTGAATCACTGAAGTTCTTCAAATTAGAAATATAGTTGTTAAGTCACTCTGGCTTCCCCCGTTGACTTTGCTTGTCAGAAGGTCACAAAAGGGGATCACATGACCCCTAACCGTCACAAATGTGAGTCAGTTGTCAAGGATCTGAATGCAAATCACGGCATGGAGATGCTGCAACGGTCATAAGTGTGAAAAATGGTCCTTGAGTCGCTTTTTTCAGTGCCTTTGTAATTTTGAATGGTCACTAAGTGAAATAAGTCGAGGACTACCTGTATCCCCTTATAATCCGCCAAACACACAAAAGGTGCGTTCACACAAGACAGGTAGTCCTTGACTTATGTCCATTCATTTAACGCCTGCTCAAAGTTACAACTTTGGCACTGAAAAAAGTGACTTACAGCCGGTCCTCGCACTTATGACTGTCGCAGCATCCCTACAGTCACGTGATCCAAATTTGAGCACTTGGCAGCTAACATGGCTTTATAACAATTGCCGTATCCTGAGGTCGTGTGATCAGATTCCAGGGTCATTGGCTAACTTCCCGGTCAGCTGCCAAACAAGCGAAGTCAAGGGGGGTCGGGTGGGGGAGGAAGCCAGATCCACTTAATGGCCACACTTAACGACCCATGGTGATTTGCTTAACGCCTGCCGGAAGAAAAAAAAGTAAGATGGTGTGCCACTCACTTAATGACTGCCTCGCTTAGCAACGGAAGTTCTGGATTCCAATTATGATTGGAAGGGGAGGACTACATGTAACCCAGGTTTCGGTTTTAATGTATTGGATGTGTATTATTCTGTATTTTTTTTCAAGGTTGCAGATTTCCACTTCTTTCTGCAAATCTCCAACTTGCAAATTCATCTCCAGTAGATTTCCAAAAGCTTTCTTCTTCGGGGGGAGGGGGGATTTAATTTTTTTACTACCGGTTCTGTGGGCGTGGCTTATTTTGTGGGCATGGCTTGTCGGGGGATAATGTGATGGTGGGCATGGACAACTTTTTTTTTTCTTTTAAAAGCATTTTTTTCTACAACCGTAAGAGGTTGCAGGAAAAAAAATGCTTTTAGAAGCCTCTGACGATCAGGCAACTCAGCTGGGATCGCCAGAGGCTTTTAAAGGCATTTTTTTTTCCTACAGTCTCTTCAGCTGAAGAGGTTGCAGAAAAAAATGCTTTTAGAAGCCTCTGACGATCCCAGCTGAGCCGCACGATCATCAGAGGCTTTTTTAAAAACTTTTAAAAGCATTTTTTCAGCCGAAGAGGTGGTAGAAAAAATGCTTTTAAAAGTTAAAAAAAAAGCCTCTGATGAGGTGGGCGGGGTAAGCGAGCAGCGACCGGGCCAGGGACCGGTTCGGGGGTGTGGCCAGCCAATGTTATTACCGGTTCTCCGAACTACTACAAATTTTTACTACCGGTTCTTGCGAACCGGTGCGAACCAGGAACAACCCACCACTAGAGGAGGGAATCTATTTACTGATCCCCCCCCTTTTTTTCCCTTCCTTTCTTCCAGCGCATTTATTATCTTTCCCTGGAGTTTTACATGGGACGGACACTCCAAAATACCATGGTGAACCTGGGCTTGCAAAACGCCTGCGACGAAGCCATCTACCAGGTTTGGGAGCGGCTCGTGAACCCGATTGGGGAGGGGGCAGGAAACTGGGGAGGGAAAGGGATCACAGAGAGGGGGCGAAAAAGTTTGCAAAGCTGCCCTCTCACCCTCCACCCCGCCACATTTTGCAGAAAGGAGAATATTATGAAGGGGAAGAGGCAGTTTGGTCTACTGGTTAAGGCACCAGGCTAGAAAGTGGGAGATGGTGAGTTCTAGTTCCACCATATCCACACTAGTCAGCTGGGTGACTTTGGGGCAATCACCAGGAGACGGGAAGTTCTAGTCCTGCCTTAAGCATGAAAGCTGGCTGGGTGATTGGGCCAATCACCAGGCGACTGAGAGTTCTAGTTCCACCTTATCCATGAAAGCCAGCTGGGTGACTTTGGGGCAATCACCAGGAGCTGGGGAGTTCTAGTCCTGCCTTAAGCATGAAAGCTGACTGGGTGACTGGGTCAGTCACCAGGCGACTGAGAGTTCTAGTTCCACCTTATCCATGAAAGCCAGCCAGATGACTTAGGCCCAATCACCAGAAGACAGTGAGTTCTAGTCTCGCCCTTAGGCATAAAAACTGACTGGATGACTTTTGTCTAAACACCAAGAGACGGTGAGTTCTAATCCTGCCTTAAACATGAAAAGTCCTCTGGGTGATTTTGGGCCAATCACCAGGAGATTGTGAGTTCTAGTGCCACTTTAGGTATGGATGACTTTGGGCCAATCACCAGGAGATAGTGAGTTCTAGTTCCGCTGTAGGCATGAAAGCCATCTGGGTGATTTTGGCCCAATCACACTCTTTCTGCCCAGCCCACCTCACAAGGTTGTTATGGTGGGAAAAATGGGAGAAGGAATACATATATACTTATACCTGCTTATATTTATAGGTTTATATGTTATGTTCATACTTATACTTGTTTTCTCATACATGCTTGACAAACTAAATAAATAAAATAAAATAAATAAAATTATATATGCTGACTTCCTTGAGTTAATTGCAAAAATAATAAAGGAGGAATATAAACCAAGCAACCAACCGATAAATATTTTTGGGTCCCAAAATTGAAATTATTCTCTATTCCTCCCTCTACAGCTGGGCTTGGATATGGAGGAGCTGCAGGAAATTGAAGAGGACGCCGGCTTGGGCAACGGAGGATTGGGGCGACTGGCAGGTGGGCATCAGCGAGGGGCAGATCGGGGACCCAACGGCGCCCTCCCTTGGCGGGCCAAAGTTCCTGCAGAGATCTTGTATGATCTTGCCTTTGGCAGCAGCAGAGAAAAGCCCCAAAATGACCATTTTATTCCAGGGCGACGTTTTCATCAGCGGATCGAGCGATGAGCTGCTGAAAACTTCCACCAAACTTGGAATGAGATGGAGCTCTTTGTAAAAACGATAAAAGGCAGGATACAAATAAATAAAAAAGGAAAAAGCTCCTCCCCATCTCCCTGATTTTAAAATCAGGGCAACCTCTGCTCGAAAAACCTCACCGTCATTAGGGTGGGACCTCCGAAGGTCATCTAGTCCACCCCCTGAATTGCATAGAGGCAACCATTCCAGAGTCTTCCAGATAGAGTGGCTGTTTCCCACAACCCACTTAGGAATTGATCTACACTACCATGTATTCATTAGGCTGAGCTTGGTCTGAGCTGCTCTTTTTTTCTTTTTTTTTAAAATTATTTTATACAGAAACAAACATTTAATACATCAGTCATTCCTTCTATGTGACATCTCGGTGTTTTCTCCATGGCTTCATCTTTTTGTCGTTTCTTCTGTCCTCATTTTCACCAAATCTATTACAGCATTTCTCCAAAACCATTTTCTTACATAACTATTAGTTTGCTTACCTATACCTCTTTTCTAACCAATGGTAAAATTGATCCCATATCTTAAAATATTCTAAACCCTCTCGTTCTTTGATCATCAAAGTTCATCTATTCATTTCTGCACAGTCTAATTTTTTTTTTTAATTGCTTCTCCTTCCAAGGGTATTTTCTCTGCTTTCCAATTTTGTGCAGAAACAATCCTTGCAGCTGTTATTACATGTATAATCAAATAAATATTTTCTTTGCTAATTTTCTCTGGAAGGATACCCAGTAGGAACAGCTCTGGTTTTAAATCAATACGTTGTTGTATCGTTTCTTCCAACCGTGTCTTAATTTTATTCCAATAGTTTTTAGCTTCTGGACATGTCCACCACATATGATAATAAGATCCTGGTAATTGATGACATTTCCAACATTTGGCTGATTTTATCTTTAAACATTTTTGTGAGCTGCTCTTGTACGCTAGAATGTTGTGCAAATTCAGCCTGAGTGTGCTGTTGCACAAGCCCAGCCTGATGAGAACCAATGGGAGAGTGTCTTCAAAATAAAAATGCAATCTCACTTGAGTTGAGTGGAGGTCCTGAGGTGGTCTCGCGAACACTCCACGGTGTTTGCTCGCCATTAATAGGGAAGAGATTAACCCTGTCTGCCTTTGAAGATTTCCTGTTGGTCTCCTTTCCAACTCCAATCCAGCTCTGTATTTTAACGCCAACTATTTCAGAAGAGCTTACAGGAGTAACCACTAGCTCATACAGATTTCTGGGGACCCTTCTGCCTCCGGTGTGCCATGCTCAGCCAGTGATCTCTACAACCCCCCTCGTTTCACAGGCCAAACTGTGCCTGGTTCAGCGGTTCGAATCCCTAGTGTGCCGCGTGATGGGGTGAGCCCCTGTTACCTGTCCCAGCTTCTGCCAACCTAGCAGTTTGAAAGCAGGTAAAAAATGCAAGTAGAAAAATAGGGAGCACCTTTGGTGGGAAGGGAACAGCGTTCCATGCGCCTTTGGCATTGAGTCATGCCGGCCACATGACCACGGAGACGTCTTCGGACAGCGCTGGCTCTTCGGCTTTGAAACGGAGATGAGCACCGCCCCCTAGAGTCAGGAACGACTAGCACATATGTGCGAGAGGAACCTTTACCTTTACCTTTATCCAACCTTGGCAACTTTAAGACTTATGAATTCCCCAGCCAACCATGCTCTGAGGCAGCTTTGGCCACTTTTAAGACTTGTGGACTTCAACTCCCAAAATTCCCCAGCCACTTTGAAGCCCACAAGTCTTAAGTGTTGTCAAAGTTGGATACTCCTGCTTTCAAATGTACTTCAGTCTTCTTTTCCATTCTGGTCATCTCTTGTGGGTTTTAACCTCACCCCCCAGCTTGCTTCCTGGACTCCATGGCGACTCTCGGCTTGGCTGCTTACGGCTACGGGATCCGCTATGAATTCGGCATTTTCAACCAGAAGGTCTTGGGAGGCTGGCAGGTGGAGGAAGCCGACGACTGGCTGCGTTACGGGAATCCCTGGGAGAAGGCCCGCCCGGAGTACATGATCCCTGTCCACTTCTATGGACACGTGCAACACGGAGAGGGAGAAGCAAAGTGGGCTGACACGCAGGTAAGCGGCTTGTGGTCCCTGCGCAGGTGAGTGTCCGTGCACATCTTTGTGTTTCCTCCACAAAACATCACAGCTTCCCAGGGATACAACCAGAGGTGGGTTTCAGCAGGTTCTGACCAGTTCTGGAGAACCGGTGGCGGAAATTTTGAGTAGTTCAGAGAACCAGTAGTAAAAATTCTGACTGGCCCCGCCCCCATCTCTTCTCTGCCTCCCAAGTCCCAGCTGATTGGGAGGAAATGGGGATTTTACAGTATCCTTCCCCTGGAGTGGGGTGGGAATGGAGATTTTGCAGTATCCTTCCCCTGCCACACCCACCAAGCCATGCCATGCCCACCAAGCAACACCCACAGAATCTATCATCTATCTATCTATGTATTATCTCTCTCTCTCTCTCTCTCCATCCATCCATATCTCTCTCTGTCTCTGTCTCTCTATCATCTATGTATCTATATAGAATAGAATAGAATAGAATAGAATAGAATAGAATAGAATAGATCTATTCTTCTATCTATCTATCTATCTATCTATCTATCTATCTATCTATCTATCATCTATTTATCTATGTATCTATCATCTATCTTCTCTCTCCATCCATCCATCCATATCTATCTCTGTCTTTGTCTCTCTCTATTTCTCTCTATCATCTCTCTATCTCTATCTATCATCTATGTATCTATACTGTTCAAAAAAATAAAGGAAACACAAGCAGAAGACATCCAAGATCTGAATGAATGAAATAGCCTTATTAAATACTTTGTTCTTTACATACAGTAGTTTATACACTGCTCAAACAACTAAAGGGAACACAAAACTACTGTATGTAACGAACAAAGTATTTAATCAGGCTATTTCATTCATTCAGATCTCGGATGTCTTCTGCTTGTCTTCCCTTTATTTTTTTTTTGAGCAGTGTATATAGAATAGAATAGAATAGAATAGAATAGAATAGAATAGAATAGAATAGAATAGAATAGAATAGAATAGAATAGATCTATTCTTCTATCTATCCATCCATCCATCCATCCATCCCTATCTATCTATCTATCTATCTATCTATCTATCTATCTATCTATCTATCTATATCATCTATCTATCATCTATCGCTCTCTCCATCCATCTATCCATCCATATCTATCTCTGTCTCTGTCTCTCTCTATTTCTCTCTATCATCTCTCTCTCTCTCTCTCTATCATCTATTTATCTATATAGAATAGAATAGAATAGATCTATTCTTCTATCCATCCATCCATCCATATCTATCTATCTATTTATCTATCTATCATCTATCTATCATCGTCTATTATCTATCTGCCTATCTGTTCTATCTATCCTATTGTTCTATCATTCTATTTATCATTCTATCTCTTGTTCTATTTATCTATCAATCTATAATCTATATCTACCTACCTACCTACCTACCTACCTACCTACCTATATCATTCTATTTATCTGCCGTTCTATCTCTTATCTATTTATTTATCTCTATCAATCTATCTATCGTTCTATTTATCTTTCTATCTCTCATTCTGTTTATCCATCTATCCATATCTATCATCTATCTTTCGTTCTATCTATCTAACTCTTCAAGGGGAACCCCAGGTCGAGCATGTTGCAGTGGTCCATTCAAGAGGTGGCCAGAACTTTCCAACATTATGAATTTAGATCCTGGGCATCTGTCTGCCATAACTGACGGAGCTGAAGTGCAGCCTGGGTCCTCCCTAGGGACTGATCTTGGTTACTTTTCTCCTTCCCCATCCCTGTTTCCATGCAGGTGGTGCTCGCCTTGCCCTACGACACACCCGTGCCTGGGTATCGCAACAACACAGTCAACACCATGCGTTTGTGGTCTGCCAGGGCTCCCAACGAGTTCAACCTGAAGGATTGTAAGTAGCACCGACCTGAGATTCAAACTCATTCTCAGGCGACTCACAAATCCTGGGAACTCTGGGGGTTCTTGGTGGAATGAAGTTCTCATCTACAGGTGGTCCTCGACGTACGACCGCAATTGAACCTCAAAGTTCTGCGGTTAAGCGAAACGTTTGTTAAGTGAGTTTCGCCCCATTTTACGATCTTCCTTGCCGCAGTTGCTAAGTGAATCAATGCAGCTCTTAAATTAGTAACACAGCTGTGAAATAAATCTGGCTTCCCCATCGATTTTGCTTATAAGATTATTGCAAAAGTGGATGATGTGACCTCTTAGGATACCGCAACCGTCATATATATGAGTCAGTTACCAAGTGTCCGGATTTTGATTTACATGACCGTGGAGACACTGAAATGGCCGTAAACGTGAAAAATGATAACTCACTTTTTTTTCAGTGCCGTCGTAACTTTCATTGGTCACTAAATGAACTGTTAAGTTGAGGACTGCCTGTATGGGGTTGATCCTTGTCCTGGGTTTTATCCTACAAAGACCCAAAGGAACCAACATATTTCCCAATCTTTGGCGAGTTTAAAATGTGTGGACTTCAACTCCCAGAATTCTTTACTCAGGGGTGGGCTGCTGGGGGTTCGCATGGGTTCGGGAGAACCTCTAGCTAAGATTCTGTGAAGTTCGGAGAACCCCCAAATCCCATTCCTGGCTGACCCCACCTACCCTGCCCCGCCCCTCCCAGTAGTCCCCATGTGGCCCATTTTGGATGCAGGTAAGTGCAGGGCGCACACGGAGGCTCAGGGAGGGTGAAATACGGGACTACCGGAAGTTCAGGAAGGCTAGCCTCCAGAGGGCCTCTGGAGCCTGGGGAGGCCATTTTCACCCTCCTGGAGGCTCATAGAAAGCCTCTGGAGCCCGGGGAGAGCAAAAATGCCCCCCACGCCGTGGTGCAGGAGGCCGACTAGGCCATCCCCACCCAGCAAATGGGCAGAGAACTCCTTGCTAAAATTTTTGAAGCCCACCCCTATCTTTTTACTAGCTGGGGAATTCTGGGAGTTGAAGTCCCTACATTTTAAAACTTGCCACGGTTGAGGTTGCGGTTAAACCAGTGGTGAAATCCAATTTTTTTTACTACTGCTTCTGTGGGCGTGGCTTGGTGGGTGTGGCATGGCTTGGTGGGCGTGGCAGGGGAAGGATGCTGCAAAATCTCCATTCCCACCCCACTCGGGCCAGCCAGAGGTGATATTTGCCAGTTCGCCAAACTGCTCAAAATTTCCGCTACCGGTTCGCCAGAACCTGTCAGAACCTGCTGGATTTCACCCCTGGTTTAAATAGACATTGTAAACTCAAGAAAAACGATACCGGATCAGACTTTCTTCAGATGAGGCACCTACACCGAGAAGGCCCTGTTTCTAGCCCTATTGATATTTTTATTTTAACTTTGAAGCATCCCGTGGCTAAATCAAATTATATTAACTTATTCTTTTTTCTCCATTTTCTTTTTTTTTTAAATCTTCCCGTCTTCAGTCAATGTCGGTGGCTACATCCAGGCTGTGCTGGACCGGAATTTGGCAGAAAACATTTCCCGTGTTCTGTATCCCAATGATAACGTAAGTATCTTTTTCTTGGGGGGCCGGGGTTTTCCCCCCCAATGTGCCAAGGAACCTTTAAATCACCATTTCTCAATGTCAGCAACTTTAAGATATGCGAACTTCAACTCCCAGAATTCCCCAGCCGATATATTTGCTCAATTCTAACTCCCATGGTTCTCAGCCAAAAAATTGGGAATGATGGGGGATAACTTCCAAAACCAAGGAGGTCATCCGATTGTAGGAGGATGACGAGGAACGAGAACATTTGTTTAATGGCAGTTTGAAGTTACGAAAGTCCAAAAAAGTTGACTTGCAGCCTGTCCTCGAAGTTACGACCGCCCTTACGGTCATATGATCGTAAGTCAGGGACTTAGCATCGAGCTTGCATTCACGACGGTTGCAGTCAGGTGATCATAGTTCATCAGCTTGACGAGTGTTTTACTTAACAATTGTGTGATTTACTTAACAGCTGGGGTAAAACGGTCATTAAAATCAGGTCTGGCTACATGGTGATTTGCTTAACAATTGAATTGCTTAACGACTGAAATTGTGGTTGTAAATTGAGGATTTCCTCTAGTGCAATTTGTGAACCCCTCAAATTGAGTCACTTCTCTGCAAGCCGAGCATCCTCCGACCATCATTCTAACAGAATAATAACAGAGCTGGATGGGACCTTGGAGATCTTCTAGTCCATCCCCTTGCTCAGGCATTTCAGACGGATGAGTTTCCAGTCTCTTCTTAAAAAGCTCCACTGTTGGAGCATTCTGGTGGCAAGTTGTTCCACTGGTTAATTGTTCTCACTGACAGGAAGTTTCTCCTTGATTCCAGATTGCTTCTCTCTTTGATTCGTTTCCAATCCGTTGTCCTGAAGGTGCTTTTTTCAAGAGGCAACTGGACTTTCTGGTTATTCTTTGAAGAAGCTTCTTGGATGAGAAGCGAAATGTCTTCAAAGACCACAAAGTCCAGTTGCCTCTTGAAAAAAAGCGCCTTTGGGACAACCAAAGATGATGGAGAATCTCCAGAGAGAGCCTTTTTCCATCCGTTGCTTCTTGTCCTCCCTTCAGATGCTGCTCTGACCTAGGCTTCCTAAGACACTAAAAAGTACACGATTAGTCCCAAAAACCCTCTTTTTATTTCAACGGCTGTGAATTCTGTTCATTCACAGCCCGTGTTGAGTCACAAAGAGTTTGTAAAAAGCCCGACAGAAGTCTGCCACAGTCCTTCGGGATAAGGCTAATAAGCACCCACCTTTATCTCCCTGCCAAAGACCTAATCGGCAATTAGCTTTGCAAGGCCACACGGAGCACAGAATCAAAACGGAGCTTCAAAATTTAAACCGACCAGAACGAACAAAGTTGCTTCCTGCAAAGGCTCACATGCCTTTGCTCCACCTTTATGTCTTATGGGAGGGGCCAATCATCTCCAAGCCTTACGCCCCTTTCGTCTTAACTGTTCTTGCCTTCTGGCAGCTCTGCGCATGCGCGCACTGGGAACAGGCTCCCCCTGTTCCTCTGCCTCGCTGATGTCAGACTCTGGGGGCTCCGGAGTCAGCACATAACTCCCAGATGGCCCTGGCCCCCTCTCTGCCTCTGACGCTGAGCCCTCGTCCGAGCCTTCCCCAGACTCCAGGACTGGCCCATGTTCCTCCCCAACCTCCTCACTGTCCGACTCTGCTGCCAGGTCCGCAGGCCGCTGGAAGACCACAACAGGTGCTTTTGCAGAATAGCTTGACTTCTGCTCTTCTCTCCGCAGTTCTTCGAAGGCAAAGAGCTGCGTCTGAAGCAGGAGTATTTCGTGGTGGCCGCCACGCTTCAAGATATCATCCGCCGCTTCAAATCCTCCAAGTTCGGCAGCCGTGATCCTGTTCGCACCTCCTTCGACGCTTTCCCAGACAAGGTACCCAACAAGTGCGGCTTCAGGATGAGTGGTGCATCGGCCAATCTGGAATGCCGGAAACCAGAAGAGCCGGGTCTTCAGAGGTTGTAGAAAAAATGCTTTTAAAAGCCTCTGAGGATCCCAGCTGAGCCGCGCGATTATCAGAGGCTTTATTTTTTTTACTTTTAAAGCATTTTTTCGGCCAAAGAGGTTGTAGAAAAATGCTTTTAAAAGTAAAAAAAAAAAGCCTCTGATTGCGCGGCTCAGCTGGGCATGGCGGGGGCAGGGTTTTTTGCTACCGGTTCTCTGAACCACCCGTCTCCATCGCTACCAGATCAGGTGATCCGGTCCGAACCGGGAGCATTTCACCCCTGCTTGGAGGTCTTCTAGTCCAACCATTTCCCTCCGTTTTGTTGTGTTTTGACAATCGCAGGTCGCCATTCAACTCAACGACACGCATCCTTCGCTGGCCATCCCGGAGCTGATGAGGATTTTGGTGGATATTGAGAAGCTGGATTGGGATAAGGTAAGAGCCTGTAATTTGGCAAAAAAACAAACAAAACCCTGAAATGTGGCTCTTTGGGGGAGGAATGACATGCCAAGCCAAGGAAGAATTAAAATAGATTGCTTTGGAAGTGAGCATCGAAGAAGCGACTGAGAAATAGCCAAGACGTCATAAACAGTGCAAAAAAGAAAAAAAAAAAAAGAGGAAACAACACAAATTGTCTCTTTTCTACCCCACCACAATTGCCACACGATTCTTTTGGGTGGTTGTTGGGGTTGTTTGGGGGTTTTTTGCCACGGTTTCTTTTTTTAAATTTATTTTTAATCCTGCCTTGATTATTTTTACAAATAACTCAAGGCAGTGAACATATACAACATACCTTCCTCCTCCTATTTTCCTCACCACAACAACCTGGTGAGGCGGGCTGGGCTGAGAGAGAAGGACTGGCCCAAAGGCACCCAGCTGCCTTTCAGGGCTAAGGCGGGACTAGAACTCACCGTCTCCTGGTGATTGGCCCAAAGTCACTCAACTGCCTTTAATGGCTAAGGCGGGACTAGAACTCACCGTCATCTGGTGATTGGCTCAAAGTCACTCAACTGCTTTCATGCCTTTAATGCCTAAGGCAGGACTAGAACTCACGGTCTCCTGGTGATTGGCCCAAAGTCACTCAACATGCCTGTCATGCCTAAGGCAGGACTAGAACTCACCGTCTCCTGGTGATTGGCCCAAAGTCACTCAACATGCCTGTCATGCCTAAGGCAGGACTAGAACTCACCGTCTCCTGGTGATTGGCCCAAAGTCACTCAACTGCTTTCATGCCTAAGGCGGAACTAGAACTCACCATCTCCCGAGCTCCATTTTCAGTTGTGACCAGCCTCCTGCAACCCTCTGCCAGCCAAAAGGGAGTTGGGCGGGCCGCACGCAGCCCTCAGCAATCTCCGTTTTCGCTGGCAGAGGCACTGCAGGCCGGTCCTTCGCTATTTCCAGGGCGGCCCCGTGGGCAGATCTAAGCACCCCACGAGCCGGTTCCGGCCCCCGGGCCTTGAGTTTGCACCCTTGATCTAGTCCAACCCCCTTCCTAGAACTGGCATTTGCTATTCCAGCATTTATTTTGGGGGTGGGGGGAGTAACTTCAAAGAGTCACTAAACAACTGTTTGTAAACGATATGTCTGTGAAGGAAGCTTTGCTCTCTCCCCATATTGCAGGCCTGGGATGTCACCGTGCGCACCTGTGCCTACACCAACCACACTGTGCTGCCAGAGGCGCTGGAGCGCTGGCCCGTCCACCTCTTCGAGACCCTCCTGCCCCGTCACTTGGAGATCATCTACGAAATCAACCAGCGTTTCCTCGACGTGAGTGCAGCCCCCACCCGAAAAGATCTTTGGGGCCAAACGTCTCATAGAGTTTGGGCAGTAAAATAGATCAAGATAGACTGCTCTTGGACAGGGACATAGGATGGAGATCACGTGAAGTGTTAGTTCCGCTTTAAGAAGGCCACATTTGGAATCGTGCATGCAGGTTTGGTCGCCACGATATAAAAAAAGATGTGGAGACTCTGGAAAGAGTGCAGAGAAGAGCAACGAAGAAGATTAGGGGACTGGAAGCTAAAATATACGAAGAACGGTTGCAGGATCTGGGTATGGCTAGTTTAATGAAAAGAAGGACTAAGGGAGTCATGATAGCAGTGTTCCAACATCTCAGGGGCTGCCCCAAAGAAGAGGGAATCAAGCTATTCTCCAAAGCACCTGAAGGCTGGACAAGAAGCAATGGGTGGAAACTAATCAAGGAGAGAAGCAACCTAGAACTAAGGAGAAACTTCCTGACAGTGAGAACAATTAATTAGTAGAATGGCTTACCTCCAGAATAGCAATAGCACTTAAGACTTATATACCGCTTCACATTGTGTTACAGCCCTCTCTAAGTGGTTTATAGAGTCAGCCTCTTGCCCCCCAATGATCTGGGTCCTCGTTTTACCCACCTCAGAAAGGCAGAAGGCTGAGTCAATCTTGAGCAGGTCAGGATCAAACTGCTGGCAGCCGGCAGAAGTAACCTGCAGTACTGCATTCTCACCACTGATGCCACGGCTCTTAAAACATATGAAGAACGGTTGCGGGAATTGGGCATGTCTAAGGGAGATATGATAGCAGTCTTCCAATACTTGAGGGGCTGCTACAAAAAAGAGGGTGGGGGGGTCAACGTGTTTTCCAAAACACCAGAAAGCAAGATGAGAAACAATGGTTGGAAACTAACCAAGGAGAGAAGCAACCTAGAACTAAGGAGAAATTTCAAACTGTGAGAGGAGTTCTTGCCTTCAGAAGTTGTGGGTGCTCCATCAGCAGATATTTTTAAGAAGAGGTTCAGACAGCCACTTGTCGGAAATGTAGGGTCTCCTGCTCAACCAGGGGGGTTGGACTAGAAGACCTCCAAGGTCCCTTCCCACTCTATTATTCTATGTTCTAAGGGCCCAGCCGACCAACCAAACCCATTGCCCAGCTACTCCATTCCAGCCGGTTCTCTGTTCTCTTCCTTCTCCTGCGTCTCTTGGGTCCCTCGAGGAGACCTCGTGTTCTCCAGCTGTTTCCCACCCGACAGTCTTTAACTCCACCGTTTGTGCAAAGCCTTCCCAGGGCTGTGTGTGGAATCCGGGCGTTTGTCACAAGTGTTCTAACCGCATTTTGGGGGCACTGTCCATGTTTTCTGTAGAGAGTCTATGCCACCTTCCCGGGAGACCTCGACCGGATGCGCCGCATGTCCATGGTGGAAGAAGGAAGCGTCAAGCGGATCAACATGGCGCATCTCTGCATCGTGGGCTCCCACGCGGTCAACGGAGTCGCCTGGATCCACTCCGAGATCCTGAAGGCCACCGTGTAGGTATCTGGAGCAGAAGTGGGATTCAGTGGTGGGTTGCCCCCAGTTCAGACCGGTTTGCAAGAACCGGTAGTAAAACCGGCGGGAGGCTCTGCTCACCAACCCGGATGTCGTCAGGAAGCTTCTGCGCTTATGATCCAGTAGCGATGGAGGTGGGTGGTTCGGAGAACCGGTAGTAAAAATCCCTGCCCCCCCCCATGCCCAGCTGAGCTGCACAATCATCAGAGACTTTTTTTTTACTTTTAAAAGCATTTTTTCTACAACCTCTTCGGCTGAAAAAATGCTTTTAAAAGTTTTTAAAAAAAGCCTCTGATCATCACGCGGTTCAGCTGGGATCATCAAAGGTTTTTAAAAGAAAAAAAGCCTTTTTTTCTTTTAAATGCCTCTGACGATCCCAGCTGAGTTGCCTGATCGCCAAGCTGAGTTGCCTGATCGTCAGAGGCATTTAAAAGAAAAAAAGTCTCGGCCGATCAGGCAACTCAGCTGGGATCGTCAGAGGCTTTTGAAAGCATTTTTTTACAACCTCTTCGCGGAAGAGGTTGTAGAAAAAATGGTTTTAAAAGTGGGGAAAAAAATTGGCCACGCCCACCCAGTCACATTACCCCCCCCCACCAAGCCACGCCCACAGAACCGGTAGTAACAAATTTTAGATTTCACCACTGGCTTACACGGTCTCTTTGCGAACCTGTAGTAAAGGTAAGTAGAATCCACCCGATTTGCTTACCTTCCCTACCAGTTTGCAAATGTAAGCGCGCGCGCAGTAGTTGCGCATTATATCTGGGGGGCGGAGCAGAGCCTCCTGCAGTCGCCGCCACTGGTTTGTGCGATCCGGACAGAACTGGCTGAATCTCACCAACTGATCTGGAGTCTCAGAGCTGGGGAGGGGGGGGGAATTTCTCACACAATCAGGGACAAATCAGGGAAAGCAGATCGTCCCCTTGGGACTCTCTTGTGCAAAACGAAAATACAACCAACAGGAGGAACAAAAGGGTTCGGCTATTAGCTCTCTAAAAAGGGAGATTCAGTGGCTCAGTGGCTAAGAAGCTGAGCTTGTCGATCGAAAGGTCGGCAGTTCAGTGGTTCGAATCCCTAGTGCCACGTAACGAGATGAACTCCCATGAGTTCCAGCTTCTGCCAACCTAGCAGTTCGAAAGGAAAGCAAGTAGAAAAATAGGGACCACCTTTGGTGGGAAGGGAACAAAGTTTTCCGTGCGCCTTTGGCGTTGAGTCAGGGCAGGGCAGAGACAGAGAGATACAGAGAGAGAGGGAGAGCAGAGGGAGGGAGAGAGAGATTTTGTGGTTCCCGGTGCTTTTTAACAACTGTCCTAATGACCGGCTGGGTAGGCGTGGCTAGGGGGGGTGTCATGTGACTGGTAGAAGTGAGTGACATAGAGTTGGCCACGCCCACCCAGGTTTTGTGGCTCCCGGTGTTTTCTTCTCTCTGGGAAACGGGTCCAAATGGCTCTTTGAGCGCTTAAGGTTTCAGACCCCTGGATTAAGAGGATGATCCTGGACTATAGATGAAACCAAAACTAAGCCAAGATTGGGAAAACATGAATTGCATTAAGACGCTCACAGAATCCAACTACAGCCCCAGCAATGGATAATTCATTTCCCTTCTTCGGAAAGAAAATTTGATTTTTTTTCCTTCTTTTCCCACCTTCGTTTGCCCTTTTGCCAAATGGAAATAGTTTTCCCTGCCCTGCATCGAACTATCTTCCTATTGCCTCTCTCTTCCCCAGGTTTAAAGATTTCTACGAATTCGAACCGCACAAGTTCCAGAATAAAACCAACGGGATTACGCCACGCCGGTGGCTGGTTTTATGCAACCCTGGGCTGGCTGAGATCATCGCGGAGGTGAGCCTGTGTAATGAAACCCCATCTCCGCCGCGATCCATTCTTAGCTCATCCGCCAAAATAGTCTTTGTTGGCAAATTTATGGAGGTTTTTAGCCTGGAAGGGATGGAGGGTAAAAAGATGGACGGATCGATAGAAATTGTTTTACGACCTGCCTTAATAGCCATTTGCTGCTCTGGTTTTTAATAGATCTCCTTTTTTAAAAAAAAAATAATAATAATCCATGAAAACAGCCACTTCCTTTCCCATTGGCAGTTTTCCCTACTATTGATCTGTTTATTTATAGCCTATTTTTTTTCTTGAAGATGCTGAAGTCAGATTACTATAGAGTATGGTTTAGATGGTATGATTGGTGCGAGAAAGGGAAAAACGAAAAAAAGGAATAAGGAGGGAAAAAAAAGAGGGAACGGAAATAATACTCTTATTGTTTATTTTTGTGATAATATCAATTGAATGTGCTAAAGATCAAAGTAAAGAGAAGTCGACACAAAGGAAATTAGATTATCTAAGTAAATTAAGATAAAGTTAGAATATATGTAAATAATAAGAAAGGATCACCTTAAACGAGCTGTTAACAACGGAAAAATGATTTGTATATATGTGTTGTTTGTTTTGTGTTTGTTTTTAATGTATTCAAAATAAAAAACTTTTTATATATATATATAAAAAAAGAAAATGCTGAAGTCTAGGCAGCAGGGATGGAGAGAAAGTTGATTAGCCCGAAATTATCCAGAGCATCCTGGGATCAAGCAAGGAGTTAGTCACTAAACTATTTATCTTATATTAAAAGAGATTTTCTATGCACTTTCCCCAAATATCTGTTCTGGCCATCAATTTTCCATCCTTTTTTAAAAAAAGCCTTTTCTCTAAACGGCAGGCGGTTAACCACAATAAATTGAATTAGGTTAATTTGATTTGGTTTAAATCAAAACGAACGGTTAATTAAATGATTTGGTTCAAATCAAAACAAATTGAATGTGTAAACTCTGTTTAAGATGCTAAGCCAAGTCGGTTGCGTTTGGAGTTAGGGTTTTGTCTGTACCCTTCCAAGACTTTGCTGGATGTGAATGAGAGGAATTCACAGTAACTTAATAAAAAAGGATTTTTTGTCAGGACAAGGAGTCCTGCTTCCTGCTCTTGGGAAGCCTAGACCTGGCTGAAATCTCTCGGCCACAGCGCTAACTTTGCTTTCTGTAACTTCCTCTCTAGCGCATCGGAGACGACTACATCTCTGATCTGGATCAGCTGAGGAAACTTCTCAATTTTGTGGACGACGAAAGTTTTATCCGGGATGTGGCCAAAGTCAAACAGGTGAGGAGGATGGAAAGGTGATTTTAGCCAGGCTGGTCCCAAATACAGGGAGTCCTTGGCTATACAACCGCAACTGAGCCCAAAACGGATGATGCTAAGCGAGAAAATTTGTTGAAGTGAGTTTTGTTGCCTTTTTACGACTTTCCCTGGACACGTTTCTTTAGAGTGAATCACTCCGTCGTTAAATTAGTAACACGGCTGTTAAGTGAATCTGGCTTCCCCATTGATTCTGCTTGTCCGAAGATCTCAAAAGGGGATCATGTGACCGTCATAATTGTCAGATGTAAATGCCTTATTCTTCAATGTGTAAATAATGTATATATGGAACATCAGAGGTTAACTTATTCTTTGGACTTTAATGTATTCATAACTTACCACTCCCATTCCTAGCTCCACCCCTTGTATATATAAGGAGCCACCCTCACCATTCTCGTTGCTTCTACCTTGAATATTCAGTGAATATAGAATGCCTATCATAATTAAAAAGAAATATATTTAAAGCTCTAACTCCTATTATCTTTATTGAGTCTGATCCTGAAAATATTGCCACAAGCTGGTAGCAGAGGATGGTTAATTGACTCAATAAGTAATTAAAAATGTCCAAGAAAGATAGGCCCAACACCAGGGCCTACAGCAAAGAAATAGAAACTGATCAAGAGATGATCAACGAATCCACCAATGCGATTTCGAGAGAATCCGAAGAATACACCACTAAAGAAGAAGAACTAATGAGTGAAAATAATGACCAGAAAGAAATCGAAATAGAAAATAACGAACTCAGGTCAGAGATATTAAAGATACTAAAAAGCCAAAAGAATGATGAAAGTCTCATCGCGGACCTCCAGGAGATGCTGAAGAACAGCGGAGCAGCGAGAGAGAAAAACGTCATTAAAGAAAAACCCAAAGATCAAAAAACCGTAAGTGAGATGACTACTGAGAAAATAGTTGTTAAAAAGAAAAGATGTGATCCCGCGCGAAATTTTGAATGGCAGCCATCTTGGTTTCAACGAACTTCAAAAGAGAATGGAGCAGAGCCAATCAAAACGCTCAGTTCAAAATTTCTGGCGCGAAAAACACTATCAGACGAAGAAAGTGAGAAAGAAGCCTCAAACTCTTCAGATGATCCAAAATCAGAAAGTGAAGACGATTTAACAAAATCTCAAGTAAAATCAGCAATGAAAACGCTTTTCGCTGCTTTTGGGCCAAGACTGAAAATTACCAAGACATCTACGAAGAAGCAAGAAATCAAACCGGCGACTCAAGACCTGCACGCTCCCATCCTGACTTCGAAAGCGACGACGCCCGAGCCCAGAGAGCCATGCCGATTTCGCCCTACACCACAGACAAAATCGAATACCAACGCACACAAAAAGAAGAAAAGAACCGTCGCCACCACCAGAACCCCAAAAACCGAGCCAGAGACCGACTCATCTGAGGAGGAGCGGATCGAGAGAGCTGAAAGGGAGAGAACCTTCCACGACGCCACCAAAGAAGAAATGAGCAACGCGCATGTGCGAAACTACGTAGACGACCCAGAAGGACTTGAACTGGCCAGAGAACCGCGCAGACTCATTGCAAGCATCCCAATGCCGTTCTGTAATTTCCTGCACTTGAGAGATCACGGACTGCCCCAGGTTGTAAGTAATGGACAGAATAATGTAGGTAACTTACCCAGTGACTTCCCAAAACTTAGAATTGATGGCATTAATTTACAAGAGTGGTATCAACAGCTTCAGGTTATTTTCATGAAAGAAAATTTACTATTCTTTATAACTAGCCCTCCAAGAAGACCTTGGACTTTAAAAATAGATTGTTTACATCATAGAGCATTTTTCATAATAATATCTAGCGTGTCTCCTGCAATGTATCATAGCATCAAACCAAACCTAACTGTATCAGAAATAATTCAATGCATGTTTAATCTATTTCACAGCGATAGCGTAGCTACAACCACAAGAATGTCTAAGGATTTCTTTTCCTCTAGAGTAAAACCAGGGGTTTCTATAAGTGAGCATTTGATAAATCTAAACAAAATAAGAGCTGAGCTACAATTGAGGGGGGAAGTGATTTCAGATCAAACAATGAAAAGTGTTATTATCAATTCACTTGATCCATCATGGGATAGCTTTATGTCACACTTAGATACCATTAATTTGGGATATTTATCCATAGAAAGTCTATCTAACAAATTGATAGCAGAAGACAATTCAAGAAAAAATCGATCCAGTAACCAAACAGACCACAAACCTTTTAGGAAAGTAGTCTTTCAAGATAAACATAATGAGGCCTTTAGATGCTACAATTGTGGATCCAGGGAACATAGTAGAAGAGACTGCCCCAAAGTCTCAAGAGAGAGACATAGACCAGAATATAGGAGCAAATATAATTACAGACAATCTTCCACAGATAGACACAAATATAGAAGTCCACCAAATTACAAAGAAGGTAGAAGGGGTAGAGAAAATTCAAAAGAGAGGAAATCTGGGTCACTGAATGGGCTAAATAAACAAGACAGCACCAGAACACAGCAGGATGAGAATAACAATTGGCTTATTGATTCTGGTGCAACAAATCACACCACCAACAACAAAAGTATATTATCTTCATTTATAGAAGATAAGTTTGTGATAAAGGTAGCTAATCAAGAAAAGGTTCAAGTACTAGGCAAAGGAAATGTGACCTTGCCTGGTCTAGGGAAAATAGAGGGGGTATTATTAATCCCAGAAATACCTCACAACATACTAAGTGCCATAAAATTAAGCAGAGAATCTGATATCAATATAGTTTTCTCAAAGGGGAAAGCAACTATAGAAAAGAACAAAACAAATGTAGGTACTGTAATGATAAAAGGAGGTCTACCCTATCTGATAACTAAAGAAAGATGTTTACATAACATTGATTCAAATATGGAAGATTGTATTGAAGCAGATGATGAAAATGTCAGTAACAGTGACAATGATGAGTGTAGAATAACTCATGATCACAAAAATACATACAAGGAAAAGAAACCAAAAATAGGTAAACCAATTCATGATGAGTGTGCTCACATCTTACACAGGAAGTTAGGACATGCAAGCTTTCCTGTAGTACAAAAAATGACTGAACACGCAGAAGGTGTCAAAATAAAAAATTGTGAAAATTATTTGGAATGCTCAGTATGTAAGTCCACCAAACTAAAAACCAGTCCCAGACCAAAAAAATCTAACAGATCAACTAACAATATTTTTGATTTGGTACATATGGACTTAGTTGGTCCATTAAGTCCCTCAATTACCTATAGAAAACGTTACTTCCTAACAATAGTGGATGACTACAGCCGATATGGTTTTGTTTACACATTAAAGCACAAGGATGAAACATTTCAGAAATTTAAGGAATTCTACAAACGTATAGAAACACAACATAATATCAGAATAAAGCAAATTATGACAGATAGGGGATGTGAGTTCATGTCTAAAGAATTCTCCCAATGGTTAAAGGATAGAGGAATGTTACATTTCACGTCCAATCCTTTTTCTGCATTTCAAAATGGAGTTGCAGAGAGGAAAAATTCCACACTACAAACCATGATTAGGTGCACATTAGAGGATGCTGGTTTAGGCAAACAATTTTGGTCAGAGGCATTACATTATTCGAATTACACTCAAAATAGAACCTGGTCCAGTATTGTGAATAAGACACCATATGAGGTGATGTACAATAGAAAACCCAAATTATCACACATGCACATATTTGGAGTCACTGCAGACGTACACATACCTAAACAATTGAGGAGAAAGGGAGAAAACGTATCCAGGAGATTAAGATTCATGGGATACGAAACTGGAACCAAAGGGTACAGATTTATTGATAGTAATAACAAATTTATAGTATCCAGAACAGCTGTGTTCCATGAACAGGCCAATTGGTCAAAATTGCACCTTAATGAAATATTTCCTAATAAATGTAAAGATACGATATCTTGCGAGGAAGGAACAACAGAAAATCAAAATATTAACAAAAGTAAGAACAAAACCAAAACTTGGACTAATAGTCAGCATAAAATAAAGACAGACACATTAACAAAAAAGGAAGCTAGATATTTGCATGATAACCATAGCAAGCCTGAAAGAACTATTAGAAACAATAGAAACCAAATACCTAATAAATACAAAGATTACATAATGCATATGAATGGAGAACAAATAACACCTAATACATATGAAGAAGTATTGAAACTTCCACATGAAGAAAGAGAAAAATGGGAACTAGCTATGGAAAAAGAGATGGAAAGTTTACAAGGATTAAATGTATTCACACCTGCGATCGCACCTAAGGATAAAACAATTATAGGTACCAGGTGGATTTATAAAATTAAGAACTTAGAAGGAGGCAATACCTTATACAAGGCTAGACTAGTTGCACAAGGCTATGCACAAAAATATCCAGAAGACTATACTGATACATATTCACCCACAGTGAGAACAGAGAGTGTCAAAACAGCCCTTGTAGTAGCATCTGCACTCAATCTGGACGTATTCCAATATGACATACAGACCGCATACTTACATGCAAAATTAGATAAGGAAATATATGTAAGAGCACCACACAGTCAATACACTAATAAGAACGAAATTTGGTTATTAAATAAGAGTCTGTACGGATTAAAGCAATCCGGCAAAAGATGGTACGATTGCTTGGTAAAAGTACTTAAGACCATGGATTTCAACGCCACCACTGCTGATAACTGTTTCTTTGTAAAAAAGAGTAATGATCATATTGAATTTGTATTAATTTACGTGGACGATATTTTATACATTGGAAAGCATAAAGAGAGCAGGGAAATCTTTGTAAATAAGTTAAATGAACACTTCTCACTGAAATCTCTGGGTAAAGTGAATAAATACCTTGGTGTGCAAATTAACAAAACTAAAAGGGGATTCAAACTTACACAGAAAGATAAAATCATCGAACTCCTAAACAAATGTAACTTAAATAATGCTAAAACCTGTGACACCCCTATGCAAACTGATTTTCTTAGAAACACTGATGAATCTTCCCCTGAGTTTAAAGACAACACATTTTACAGATCAGTTATAGGTTCACTCCTTTATATATCTAATTGGACTAGGCCAGATATTGCATTACCTCTCAATCTATTGTCAAGATATGTTAGTAAACCAACCTTGTATCATTGGGAAGCTGTCAAAAGAATTCTAAGATATCTGAAGGGTACATTAGATTTTTGTTTAATGTTGGAACCCAATAATGACAGAGAACCAAAAATTACTTGTTATGCTGATGCAGATTGGGCTGGTGATACATCATGCAGAAAGAGTACTTCTGGTTATGTTTTTCTATTGAATGATTGTCCAGTTTACTGGTATACTGGTAAACAAGAACTAGTAGCCACTTCTACTACAGAAGCGGAATATGTTTGTTTGTCCAAGGCTGCAAATAACCTTGTATGGTTCAATGATCTGATCACTGATGTTTGGAAGAAACCCACCTTACCATTTATTATGCATGAAGACAATAAAGCGGCCATTGAAATATCCAGATCCGATGCAATTGGACAAAGGTCCAGGCATATTGATATAAAGTTTAAGCATGTGAGACAACTGTCTCAAGACGGATTCATTAAAGCAATACATTGCGATACTTCTGAACAATTAGCTGACATATTAACAAAACCCTTACCTTCTAAACAACACAAATATTTAACTTCTAAATTATATGTATTATATTGTCCTGAATCAGAATGTAATTGGTGTTGTGTAACGAACCGGCATTTAGAGGGGGATTTGTCAGATGTAAATGCCTTATTCTTCAATGTGTAAATAATGTATATATGGAACATCAGAGGTTAACTTATTCTTTGGACTTTAATGTATTCATAACTTACCACTCCCATTCCTAGCTCCACCCCTTGTATATATAAGGAGCCACCCTCACCATTCTCGTTGCTTCTACCTTGAATATTCAGTGAATATAGAATGCCTATCATAATTAAAAAGAAATATATTTAAAGCTCTAACTCCTATTATCTTTATTGAGTCTGATCCTGAAAATATTGCCACAATAATAAATATGAGCCAGTTGCTGAGCTCATCTGGATTTTGATCACATGATGCTGAAACGGTGGTGTGAAAAAAACAGTCACCAGTCACTTTTTTCAGGGCTGTCGTAACTTCAAACGGTCACTAAACAAACGGTTATAGATGGAGGACTACCTGTATACAACTGGGGATGTTTTCCTGGCTGCATCCCTCTTCCTGCCCCCCACCCCATCCTGGCTTCTCCTCCTTTGCAAAGAAGCTGGAATTTTGATTCTGTTCAGAAAGCGGGGTCCAGCATAGGATAAATATATATATATTTTTAAAAGATATCGGCTCCAATTGGAGCAGAGAATTGCACAGATAAGCTAAAATGCCGAATATCAGAATCTTGTAAGTCTATTTGTGCTGCCCCCCCAACCCCCCGCTTATACTCCCGTGAATCAGGGAGGGGACTGCCTGAGTAGCTTCCAAATGTTATCTTCCTTCTCTGGACCTGGAACATATTTCAGCCCCTCTTCCTTAATCAGGGGTGGGCTGCCTGGGGGTTCGGGAGAACCTCTAGCTAAGATTCGGTACAGTTCGGAGAACCCCCAAATCTTGGCTGGCCCCGCCCACCCCTCCCCTCCCCACCCCGGAGTCCCCATGCAGCCTGTTTTGAATGCAGGTAAGTGCAGGGCGTGCGCGGAGGTTCGGAGAGGCCAAAAAACGGGCCTACCGGAAGTTTGGGAAGGCCAGAAATGGGCCTCCGAAGCCTGGGGAGGCTGTTTTTGCCCTCCCAGAGGCTCAAGAAAAGCCTCTGGAGCCCGGGGAAGGCAAAAACGCCTCCCCCATACTATGGTGCAGGAAGCAAACAGGGCCACGCCCACCATGGCCACGCCCACCCAGCAACTGGGCAGAGAACCCCTTGCTAAATTTTTTGAAGCCCACCGCTGTCCTTAAATCACTCAGTCAAAGCTTTAAATTCTGGGGAGAGGGAGTAGCGGACTGCTTTGCTTTTTCATCTGAACTCTGCTTAATTTCGCTCCCTCCCCACCCCCTACCCCGGCTTGGTTATAGGAGAACAAGTTGAAGTTTGCCGCCTACCTGGAGAAGGAATACAAGGTCAGGATCAATCCCAACTCCCTCTTCGACGTTCAGGTGAAACGGATCCACGAGTACAAGAGGCAGCTGCTCAATTGCCTGCATGTCATCACCCTTTACAACAGTGAGTGCCGGCCTCCGGCTGCGGCTCTGGGGCAGCCAGACACGGGGAGAATGAACCCCCTTTTCCTTCGGGACTCTCCCCCCCATCTTTGTTTTGGCCAGTGGTGGGTTTGGCATTCTCTCGGTTTTTTGTCTGGCTTTCCTTCCTTTCTTCCTTCCTTCCTTCCTTCCTCCTGCCCTCCCTCTTTCTCTCCTCTGTCCCTCCCTTTCTCTTTTCTCTCCTTTCTTCCTTCTCTCTCCTTCCTTCCTCCTGCTGTCCCTCCTGTCTTTCCTTCCTTCCTTCCTCCTGCCCTCCCTCCTCTTCCTCTCCTTCCTCCCTTCCTCCCTCCCTTTCTCTATTCTCTCCTTCCTTCTCTCTCCTTCCTTCCTCCTGCTGTCCCTCCTCTATCTCTCTCCTTCCTTCCTTTTCTCTTTTCTCCTTCCTTCCTTCCTTCCTTCTTTCCTTCCTCCTGCCCTCCCTTTCTTTCCTCCCTCCCTTTCTTCCTTTCTCTTCTCCTTCCTTCTCTCCTTCCTTCCTTCCTCTTGCCTTCCTCCCTCCCTCCCTTTCTCTATTCTCTCCTTCCTTCTCTCTTTCCTTCCTCCTGCTGTCCCTCCTCTATCTCTCTCCTTCCTTCCTTCTTTCCTCCTGCCCTCCCTTTCTTTTTCCTCCCTCTCTTTCTTCCTTTCTCTTCTCCTTCCTTCTCTCCTTTCCTTCCTCTTGCTCCTCCCTCCCTCCCTTTCTTCCTTTCTCCTTCCTTCCTTCCTTCCTCCTGCTCTCCCTTCTCTTCCTCTCCTTCCTTCCTCCCTCCCTCCCTTTCTCTATTCTCTCCTTCCTTCTCTCTCTTTCCTTCCTCCTGCTGTCCCTCCTCTATCTCTCTCCTTCCTTCCTTTTCTCCTCTTTTCTCATTCCTTCCTTCTTTCCTACTGCCCTCCCTTTCTCTTTCCTCCCTCCCTTTCTTCCTTTCTCTTTTCTCTCCTTCCTTCCTTCCCTCCTTCCTTCTTTCCTCTTGCTGTCCCCCCTTCTTCCCTTCCTTTCTTCCTTTCTCCTTTTTTCCTTCCTTCCTTCCTTCCTTCCTTCCTTCCTTCCTTCCTTCCTTCCTTCCTTCTCTCTCCTTCCATCCATCCATCAAATAACCAAGGGCACATTATAAGCTCAGCTCCTTTTCAGCCTTACAAATTATTTGGTGGCTAACACATTGTGCCAGCTCAGCTAAATTAAATTGATTATTTCATTATTGTCAGATTTTTCATCCCACCTTGATTTTACTTGGTCCAGTTTGAGCCGCACCCTTCTCTTTTCCCACCACAAATCCGTGATGGAGAGAGACTGCCTCAGCTGGCTTTCATGCCTAAGCCAGAACTAGAATTCACCCTCACCCAGTTTCTAGCCAGCACCCTTCCCCATGGCACCAAACCCACTACGTCTCAGAAGCAGCGAAGTAATGAGTTCATGGCTCTCTGAGTTGCACTGAGCCGGAGCGCAGGAGAATTCAGGACTTCTGGCTATGTCGGTTGTGAGAATCCTGCCTTTGAGAGGATTTGCAGGGAGAGACCGGAAGCTGGTTTTTGTCTCTCATCTGACCGTGGACTCTTCTTCCACCCCCACCCCCTCCCCCTCCGCCTCCGCCAGGAATCAAGAGAGAACCTAACAAGCACTTCGTGCCACGGACGGTCATGATTGGTGGCAAGGTGAGTATGGAAAGCAGCGGGGCAGGGTTGGGGAAGATGGGAGTTGGGATACTCGGGGCAGAGGCGTGATGAGAGGGAATATCTGCTTGGTCTCTTGGCATCTGTTAGCTTTCAAATCAAAGAATCATAGGGCTTGGAGGCAGGCGTGAAATTCAAAAATTTTCCCTACCAGTTCTGTGGGCATGGCTTGGTGGGCGTGGCAGGGGAAGGATACTGCAAAATCTCCATTCCTACCCCACTCCTGGGGAAAGATATTGCAAAATCCCCATTCCCACCCCACTCCAGGGGAAGGATATTGCAAAATCCCCATTCCCACCCCATTTCTGGGGGAAGGATACTGCAAAATCCCCATTCCCACCCCATTCTGGGAAGGATACTGCAAAATCCCCATTCCCTCTCCACTCCTGGGGGAAGGATATTGCAAAATCCCCATTCCCACCCCACTCCTGGGGGAAGGATATTGCAAAATCCCCATTCCCACCCCACTCTGTGGCCAGCCAGAGGCTGTATTTGCCGGTTCTCCGAACTACTCAAAATTTCCGCTACCGCTTCTCCAGAATCTGCTGGATTTCACCCCCGGCTTGAAGGGACCTTGAGGTCTTCTAGTCCAACCCCCTGCTCAAGCAACAGGCCCTATATACTATTCCGTATAAGCAGCTGTCCAGTCTCTTCTTAAAAACCTCCAGTGATGTCATCCTCACTGTTGGGAAATTTCTCGGTAGTTCTAGCTTGGATCTCTCTTTAACGACCTTCCGGCCTTTACTTCTTGTCAAATGCTTTAAGAGGGGTGGACTTCAATTCCCAGAATTCCCCAGCCAGCATATTTTAAAATGGGTGAACCAACTCCCACAATTCTCCATCCGGCATGTTTTAAGATCTCTGGACTTCAAGTCCCATAATTCCCTAACCAGCATGGCCCATTGCTAAGATTTCTGGGAGTTGAAGTCCATATATCTTACACATACTGAGGTGGCCAAACATTGATTTAACCCAGGGGTCTTCAAACTTGGCAGCTTTAAGACTTGAGGACTTCAACTCCCAGAATTCTCCAGCCAGCTTTGCTGGCTGGGGAATTCTGGGAGTTGAAGTCCGCCAGGCTTAAAGCTTCGCTGGCTGGGGAATTCTGGGAATTGAAGTCCGCCAGGCTTAAAGCTTCGCTGGCTGGGGAATTCTGGGAGTTGAAGTCCGCCAGGCTTAAAGCTTCGCTGGCTGGGGAATTCTGGGAATTGAAGTCCGCCAGGCTTAAAGCTGCCAAGTTTGAGGACCCCTGATTTAATCCAATATCCTCTGCTCCAGAAGCAGAACAAAGAACCAAGTTTTGGTCAGGAAGCTCTGATTACCTGCTCCTTTTACCGGAGATGTCCTGGCATTTCCTTGCAGACTCTTAGTAGGTAGAACAGGTGCTTCTCTTCCAAGCTGGATGGGGGGGGGGGTCCCCCCAAGGGAGGTTAAAGCCCCCTTCTTATCCCCACAGGCGGCTCCTGGCTACCACATGGCCAAAATGATCATCAAGCTTTTTACCTCCATCGGAGACATCATCAACCACGATCCCATCATTGGTGACCGGCTGAAGGTGATCTTCTTGGAAAACTACCGAGTCTCCCTAGCTGAAAAGGGTACGTCTTGCTTGCTGGACCTGCCTTTCAGGAGTGGGCTTCAAAAATTTTAGCAAAGGGTTCTCCGCCCGGTTGCTGGGTGGGTGTGGCCATGGTGGGCGTGGCCTAGTTGGCCTCCTGCACCACAGCAAGGGGGAATGTTTTTGCCCTCCCCAGACTCCGGAGGCTTTTCTCGAGCCTCCGGGAGGGTGAAAACAGCCTCCCCAGGCTCCGGAGGCCCTCTGGAGGCCAGAAATGGGCCCGTTTCCTGAACTTCCAGTAGACCCTTTTTTTGCCCTCCCTGAGCTTCTGCGTGAGCCTTGCACTTATCCAAAACAGGCCACGTGGGGACTCTTGGGCTGGGCGGGGTGGGGTGAGCGGGGCCAGCCAGGAGGGGGATTTGGGGGAGGGGGGGTTCTCCGAACTGCACAGAATCTTAGAATCTCCTGAACCCCTGCGAACCCCCAGCAGCCCACCCCTGCATCCTTTGGCTGGGATCCCCCGATGTGGATTGTCAAGGAATGCTTCTTTACACAATACAGTGTGAAACCCGTCATCTGGCTGTTAGTTCTGTTTCTGAGAGTCGTTGAGGCCACTTGGAGGTTTATCTGTGCACTCAGGGTCACCTTGAATAGTGCAAATGGGTGTGGAACCTACTGCTGAAAGGAGTTTCAGTGTGTTCACAACACAATCCTTTCAGCAGTTCCAAGAAAGTTCCACACCCATTTGCATTATTAGGTGATTAACCTCCAAGTGGCCTCAGCGACTCTCAGAAAGAGTACTAACGACCAGAGGACTGCAAAGGATATAAATCCTTCCACCCTTCACCATTCAGTCAGAACTGAAGAAGCTTCTCGGATGAGAAGCGAAACGTCTTCGAGGAGAAACAAAAGTCCAGTTGCCTTTTGGAAAAAGCATCCTTGGCACACTTCTCTAGTCTAAGATGTTCCAGCTGGACTCCCGAGATCTCATTTACACCGGCTCGTCTTCTTTTCTCGCGCAGTGATCCCTGCAGCTGATCTTTCTGAGCAGATCTCAACAGCTGGCACGGAAGCTTCAGGAACTGGGAACATGAAGTTTATGCTGAACGGGGCTCTGACCATTGGCACCATGGATGGCGCCAACGTGGAGATGGCAGAGGAAGCCGGCGAGGAAAACCTGTTCATTTTTGGCATGCGCGTGGAGGATGTGGATGAGATGGACAAGAAGGGGTACGTGCCAAAGGGGGCTAGAATCCCTGTTTAAGGGAGGCACAGGCTGATCATGGGGGGTTGGACTAGAAGACCTCTAAGGTCCTTTCCAGCCTTTGGATTTTATGAGTCTTAACTTGCTTGGCACCAGGATCTATTTATTTAGAGTATGGCATCTACAGAAGTCAGGCAGTTACTGATATACGACACTAATAAACACATGATAAAGGATATGACGAGGATATTAAGACAAGGCTCATAAGACAGTATTAGGACATGGACATAGCATGTACAGGTAGTCCTCGACTTACAACCCCACACTGAGCCCCCAGATTTCTGCTGCTGAGTGAGACCGTTGTTAAGTGAATTTTGCCCCATTTTATGACCTCTCTTGCCACCGTTGTTAAGTAAATCGCTGCAATTGTTCAGTTAGTCACACGGGTGTTAAGAGAATCTGGCTTCCCCATTGACTTGGCTTGTGAATAGGATAGGATAGGATAGGATAGGATAGGATAGGATAGGATACGATAGGATACGATAGGATACGATAGAAAATATGGAATAGGAATAGAATAGAATAGAATAGAATAGAATAGAATAGAATAGAATAGAATAGAATAGAATAGAATAGAATAGAATAGAATAGAATAGAAAATATGGAATGGAATAGAAATAGGAACAGAACAGAACAGAACAGAATAGAATAGAAAATATGGAATGGAATGGAATGGAATGGAATGGAATGGAATGGAATAGAATAGAATAGAATAGAATAGAATAGAATAGAATAGAATAGAATAGAATAGAATAGAATAGAATAGAAAATATGGAATAGGAATAGAATAGAATAGAATAGAATAGAATAGAATAGAATAGAATAGAATAGAATAGAAAATATGGAATAGGAATAGAATAGAATAGAATAGGAGAATAGAGAATAGAATAGAATTCAATAGAATAGTAGTGAATAGAGGATAGAATAGAATAGAATAGAATAGGAGAATAGTGAATAGAATAGAATAGAATAGAATAGAATAGAATAGAATAGAATAGAATAGAAAATATGGAATGGAATAGGAATAGGAATAGGAATAGAATAGAATAGAATAGAATAGAATAGAATAGAATAGAATAGAATAGAATAGAATAGAAAATATGGAATGGAATAGAAATAGAAATAGAAGTAGAAACAGAATAGAATAGAATAGAATAGAATAGAATAGAATAGAATAGAATAGAATAGAATAGAATAGAATAGAATAGAATAGAAAAGAAAATATGGAATGGAATAGAAATAGGAATAGAATAGAATAGAATAGAATAGAATAGAATAGAATAGAATAGAATAGAATAGAATAGAAAATATGGAATGGAATAGAAATAGAAATAGAAGTAGAAACAGAATAGAATAGAATAGAATAGAATAGAATAGAATAGAATAGAATAGAATAGAATAGAATAGAATAGAATAACAGAGTTGGAAGGGACCTTGGAGGTCTTCTAGTCCAACCCCCTGCTTAAGCAAGAAACCCTACGCCACTTCAGACAAATGGTTATCCAACATCTTCTTAAAAATGCATGGCTGGGGAATTCTGGGACTCGAAGTTGGAGACACCCTGCCTTAAAACATGCCCAGCACATTAGCAAAGGCTGAATGCCATTTATTCAACATTCATTCCCAGCTGCCCACCCAAGGGGGACTCAGTTCCAAGAACACGCAGCCCCTTCTTGGTCAGAATAAAATTCAGAGGCTGTTGTGAAAGAAAATACAGCCCAATCCAGGTTTGCCAGCAAAAAGTGATGGATTGCAGCGCCTGTCATTCCCAGCAGCCATGCCTGTGAGAGGATGATGGGAGCTGCCATCCCAAACATTGAGAAGCAGATTGGGTTTTTTTCACCCAAAAAAAGAGCTGGTAAAATAGGCCTGTTTTTTTTTTTAAAGTTTTTTTTCTCTCCAGTTTAATTTGTGCAGGGCAGCTAAGGAGGGGCAGCTTGCCTAAGTGTAGGACAACCATTGTGGGCTAAATAAACCCTGTTTTTCCCCACAGCTACTGCGCCAAGGATTATTATGACCAGATCCCCGAACTGAAGCAAGCCATGGACCAGCTGAGCAACGGCTTCTTCTCACCCAAGCAGCCGGATCTCTTTAAGGACATCGTTAACATGCTCATGTACCACGACCGGTGAGTGCGAACCCGTGCATGTTCTTTTTCCCTTGTGACTTTAATGTATTTCCCTTGTGACTGGTGTTTTTAATATATGTTATTGCTTTTGAAATAAGGAGAGAGTGGGCAGCCATTTGGTATAGAGTCTCCTGCCTGAGCAAAGGGTTGTACTAGAAGACTCCAGGGGTGAAATCCAGCAGGTTCTGGCAAACCAGTAGTGGAAATTTTGAGCAGTTTGGAGAACCGGCAAATACCACCTCTGGCTGGCCCCTGAGTGGGGTGGGAATGGGGATTTTGCAATATCCTTCCCCCTGGAGCGGGGAGGGAATGGGGATTTTGCAATATCCTTCCTCCAGGACTGGCGAGGGAATGGGGATTTTGCAGTATCCTTCCCCTGCCACGCTCACCAAGCCACACCCACAGAACCAGTAGTAAAAAAATTTGGATTTCACCACTTCCTCCAAGGTCCTTTCAAACTCTGTTATTCTGTCTGTTTTATTCTGTCCTGTTATTCTGTTAGTTAACAGATAAAAAAACCCAAATGATCCATGCATTATTAAAAACCACAAGTGCTTAAAAAATGAACAACAAAAAAAAAACACAATAAAAACACTTAAAATATTGTACAAAAGTTACAACAAAAAATGGTTGCACTTCTGTATAGAAGTAACTAATGCATCTATTATATAATATATATGTATTATGTAATTATGTAATAATATAATAAATGCTTTTATATTTTGTAAGTAAGCATTTACAAAATATAGTTATATTTATATTTTGTAAATAAACATTTATTAAATATGCAGATTTATAATGTTTGCATTATAGTTATATAAGTGTATTAGAATACACACACACATACATTACATAAATATGCTTTTTTAAAAAAACCTGTGTTTCATATAAATGCTTCCCATATTTTATTATGCTTATCCATACAAAGTATATATCTATAGGCAATTTGCTCATAAATAGCTAGTACCGTGATGGCGAACCTATGGCACATATTGGTAGGCATGCGAGCTCAGCTGTGGCGCGCATGTGTCTTCTGCCGTTGGGCTGGGGGCAGCTTAAAGCAAAGCTTGAGAATCCTAACTTTAAAAATCATGAGAATTTCCTCCCCACTTTTTAAAAAAAATGGCTGGGAATCAAAGCCCTTTTTCCATCTTCATCCATGCAGGAGACAAAACAGAGGGCTGAAATTTTTCAAGGGCAGGTTCACCCCAAACGTTAGAACCAAAGAGTAAGGAAATTGACAGTGGACAACGAGCAAGCCCAGATGTTTCAAATTCTCACCCTTAACAAGTGAGACTTCAACTCCCAGGATTATTGCTGGCTGGGGAATTCTGGGAGTTGAAGTCCACTTGCCTTAAAACTGCTTAAGGGTGAGAAACATTGAGCCTAGAGCAGTGGTGAAATCCATTTTTTTTACTACCGGTTCTGTGGGCATGGCTTGGTGGGCGTGGTGTGGCTTGGTGGGCATGGCTTGGTGGGCGTGGCAGGGGAAGGATACTGCAAAATCCCCATTCCTTCCCCACTCTGGGGCCAGCCAGAGGTGGTATTTGCCGGTTCTCCGAACTACTCAAAATTTCCGCTACCGGTTCTCCAGAACCTGTCAGAACCTGCTGGATTTCACCCCTGGCCTAGAGGCTACACAGCCATCAGTCAGGGGTGCTTTAATCCGGGTCAAGGGGTTGGATTGGATGACCTCAAGAGACTCCTGCCCACAGCTTCTTAATGAGAAAACTGGGCTTTCCAGTAATTACCCTTTTTTTTCTCGGTGCAGGTTTAAAGTTTTTGCCGACTACGAAGCTTACATTAAATGTCAAGAAAAGGTCAGCGCCCTTTACAAGGTGAGTTTGCACCCGGAGGGGGGCATATCTTTGCCCAATTGCAGGATTAGTGCCCCTTTGAATCAAGGGACGATAGAATCAGAAGGACCCCCAAGTCGTATTAGCTACTATCAAGCTAAGGCTGGTAGAGAAAAGCGTCATTTTTGTTAAATTTTGCATTTACTGTTTCCCCAAAATAAGACATTTCCCTGATAATAAGCCCAATTGGGGTTTTGAGTGCATGGCAATAAGGCCAAGCACAGGGTCTTATTTTCGGGAAAACGGTAGATAGAGAGAGAGAGAGAGAGAGAGACAGACAGACAGACAGACAGACGGATGGATTAGAAGGAGAGAAAATAGATAGACAGATAGACAGACAGACAAATAGACAGACAGACGGATGGAGTAGAGGGAGAGAAGATAGATAGATAGATAGATAGATAGATAGATAGATAGATAGATAGATAGATAGATAGATAGATAGAGACAGACAGACAGACAGACAGACAGACAGACAGACAGATGGATTAGAGGAAGAGAAGATAGATAGATAGATAGATAGATAGATAGATAGATAGATAGATAGACAGACAGACAGACAGACAGACAGACAGACAGACAGACAGACAGACAGACAGACAGATGGATTAGAGGAAGAGTAGATAGATAGATAGATAGATAGATAGATAGATAGATAGATAGATAGATAGATAGATAGGCAGGCAGGCAGGCAGGCAGGCAGGCAGGCAGGCAGGCAGGCAGGCAGGCAGGCAGGCAGGCAGGCAGGCAGATGGATTAGAGGAAGAGAAGAGAAGAGAGAGAGAGAGAGAGAGACAGATGGATTAGAGGGAGAGAAGATACATAGATAGATAGATAGATAGATAGATAGATAGATAGATAGATAGATAGAAATAAATAAATAAATAAATAAATAAATAAATAAATAAATATAATTATAGAGATAGATAGATAGATACCCTGTTTCCCCCAAAATAAGACATTCCCCTGATAATAAGCCCAATTTTTTGCTTTTGAGTGCATGGCAATAAGGCCAAGCACTTATTTCAGCGTTCAAAAAAAATATTAGATAGGGTCTTATTTTCGGGGAAACATGGTAGTTAATCCAGTTGATTAAAATTAAATTTTGCATCCAGTTCTGGTCACCACGATACAAAAAAAGATGTTGAGGAAAGATTCTGGAAAAAGAGTGCAGAGAAGAGCAACAAAGATGATTAGGGGGGCTGGAAGTTACAACATTTTGTTAAGAACGGTTGCAGGAACTGGGGATGCCTAGTCTAACAAAAGAGAAAGATTAGGGGTACGGATGCTGAAATATAAGGATAAAAAAAATCTTTTTTCCCCGTTTTTCGGTCTTTTATCCATCATCAACCATTTTCTTTAAAACCGTGAGACCCATTTCTAAAGAGGCTGCAAGTCGCAAGTGCAAATCTGTAATAAGTGCATCGGATAAGGGGCCATATTTTTTTAGTAAATTGGATTACGTTCTCATCAATGGTGACTTTTTTAAATGGTTTTAGTAATTTGGATTGTTTGTGATGTGACTTACAATTGTGACAAAGCCTGCCCATCAGTCATAAATCGCGATGGTACTTATATTTGCTACAATGGAAAATGGAAGTTTTCCTTTCCTTTCCTTTCCTTCCCTTCTTCTATCTTCCTTCTTTCCTTTCCTTTCCTTTCCTTCCCTTCCCTCCTACCCTTTCTTCCTTTCTTTTCCTTTCCTTTCCTTCTTTCCTTCCCTTCCCTTCTTCTATCTTCCTTTCCTTTCCTTTCCTTTCCTTCCCTTCCCTTCCCTTCCCTCCTACCCTTCTCCTTTTCCTTTCCTTTCCTTTCCTTCTTTCCTTTCCTTTCCTTCCCTTCTTTTATCTTTCTTTCCTTTCCTTTCCTTTCCTCTCCTCCCTTCTCTCATCTTCCTTCCGTCTTTCCTTTCTTCCCTATTTCCTTTCTTCTTTCTTTCTTTTCTTTCTTTCTTTCTTTCTTTCTCTCTCTCTCTCCCTCTCTCCCTTTCTTCTCCTTCATTCTCTCAGCTTCCTTTCTTCCTTCGTTCTTTTTTTTTTCTTTCCCTTTCTCTCTCTTAGTTTGTGTTAGTTTTTATATAAAACTCCCACTAAAAATGTATTTTTTTTAAAAAAAGCAGAAAACGATTTTCCTTCCTTTTCTCAATTCCTCTGTTTCTGGCCTTCTGCAGAACACCAAGGAGTGGACAAAGAAGGTGATCCGGAACATTGGGACTTCCGGAAAGTTCTCGAGCGACCGCACCATCGCCCAGTACGCCCGTGAGATCTGGGGGGTTGAGCCCACCCGCGCAAAGATCCCTGCCCCCGATGAGCCTCGGGAATGAGCACCCACCACTCTCTGTCCTCCTGCCCTGTTACCCCCCAGCAACTGGGGGGCGGCTCGGCTGCAACACAGTTCTCCATCTCGGACAAGCCCCCAACGTGTCACCGAGGGGGATGTGTTAGGAAGGACCCCCTCACCTTCCTAGCTTCCCCCTCGGTATGTATTTTTTTTAAAAAAAAATCGCCATCACCCTTTCCTTCGTATTTCTCCTGTGCTTCCTTCCCCTTCCTAGTGTGAGAAAAAACTTCTTTTGCAGCTTTTGAGAGGGAGGGTCTGCAAAAGAGTCGGGCCCAGAAGGGGAAGGAGAGTTGAGCTCAGCAAAACAAAAAAAAACAACACAATCCTTCCGGTCATTGTGAAATGAGGAAAGGGGTTGCAAACCGGAAGATAGAAGCAAAAGGAAAATTTAAAAAAAATAAAGCTTTTTAAACATTCCTGACGGCTGGAAGCTCTTTCTTTTTCCTTTAAAAAGAAACAAACAAACAAACACATTGCTTAATTTTTGAAGGTGTCTTGCTCTGAAAACAAGGGCAGCTTTGGGGAGCCGTGGGGTGGGATGTCAGCTTTTTTAAAAAAAGCCCTAAAAAGACCTGTTTTGAGTTGCGTCCAATTCCTCGCACGTCAAGCAGATTGCGAAGTTGGCAATCACCTTTAGCTGCGGTTCTGTTGCACCACAGAGAAATGGGGGTTTCCTCGCACATCTGTGCTAGTCGTTCCCGACTCTAGGGGGCGGTGCTCCTCTCCGTTTCAAAGCCGAAGAGCCAGCGCTGTCCGAAGACGTCTCTGTGGTCGTGTGGCCGGCATGACTCAATGCCAAAGGCTCACGGAACGCTGTCCTTCCCATCAAAGGTGGTCCCTATTTTTCTACTTGCATTTTTTTACCTGCTTTCGAACTGCTAGGTTGGCTGGGACAAGTCACGGGAGCTCACCCCATTACGTGGCAGCACTAGGGATTCGAACCGCTGAATTGCCGACCTTTCGATCGACAAGTCTTAGCCACTGAGCCACCGCGTCCCTTAAAATCTTTAGGGATATGCTAAAAATGGCTTTTCCTTCCCTGTGGAGCCCTCATTTGCTCATCAGGCTTGTGTTCCTGTTGCTTTTTAAATTGGTATTTCAATTAGGGTTGAGAATGCTTCTCTAACTCTCCTTTGGAAATAATGGTGAGCTCAAAGAGGCCCCAGTGCTAAAACTGCACGGAGGAGACAAGACACTAAGGAAGAAAAAAAAAAAAAAACCTCAGCGATTTTCCTTTAAACGCATTGCTCAAAATTTTCTACCTGTAATTGATCCCAAAAAAGCAGTTTTAAATCTTTCCACACTCAGCCCAGGTGGCATTTTGTTAATATTTTCATGAGACGTATACGCAATATAAACTAGGCTAAAATATTTATGAATATAGCGGTAA
Source organism: Pantherophis guttatus (assembly GCF_059756535.1). Lineage (NCBI taxonomy): Eukaryota > Metazoa > Chordata > Lepidosauria > Squamata > Colubridae > Pantherophis > Pantherophis guttatus. The sequence continues at coordinate 8,656,699 of NC_142080.1, forward strand.
AGAGCATTTAAGTGCTAATTAAAAGATTAATTAAAAATAAATGAACTAAGCGCGCTAAAAAGGGAGCCAAGCTGATGCTTCGATTTTTCCTGTTCTGGAGGAATTTCGATTTTATGCAATGTGTGCTGCGGAAAAGAATGGATGGAAAGATTAGGGGGGCAGAACCTGCTCTCATCCGGGAGGGGAAAAAAAATACCGCACAAGAAACTTGAATACATGATTGGTGGAAATGTAGTCGTACCGTCAGCGTCATGCCTGAGATAAAAGTAAAACAAATCAGAAATATGCCTTTCTGACAAGCAAAGTCAACAGAGAAGCCAGGTTTACTTACCAACTGGGCAGGGGTGAAATGCTACCGGTTCGGTCTGGTTTGCCCGAACCGGTAGTAAAAAATGCGACAGGTTCGCCGAACTGGTAGTAAAAAATGTTTTTTAAAAAAAGTTCCAACGATCAGCTGAGCGACCCGCAATCGTCGGAACTTTTTTCTTTTTTAGCATTTTTTTAGTACTGGTTCTCCAGAACTGGTAGTTAAAAATGCTTTAAAAAGTAAAACATTTTTTTTTTTACTTTTTCAGCATTTTTTTACTACTGGTTCAGCAGAACCGGTAGTTAAAAATGCTTTAAAAAGTAAAAAAAAAAAAAAAAAAAAAAAGTTCCGACGATCGCAGGTCGCTCAGCTGATTGTTGGAATTTTTTAAAAAACTTTTTAGGCATTTTTTTTACTACCAGCTCAGGCAAACCGGTAGTAAAAAAATGCTTTTAAAAGGTAAAAAAGGCTCCGATGATCACAGCTGTGGTGCGCGATCGTCGGAAGCTTTTTTTTCCAGGGTTCCTGAAAAACCCTGGGGGGGGAGGGTTGGAGGGGTGTCCGTTTTTGCTCCCAGCAGACTTCCCTGAAGCCTGCTAGGCCAAAAACGGGGGGTGTAGGCCAAAAACAGGGTGGGTGGGTGGGGGGTCCATTTTTGAAAGAAAGAGAGAGAAAGAAAAAGAAAGAGAGAGAGAAGAAAGAAAGAAAGAAAGAAAAGAAAAAGAAAAAGAAAAAGAAAAAAAAAGAAAAAGAAAAAGAAAAAGAAAGAAAGAAAGAAAGAAAGAAAGAAAGAAAGAAAGAAAGAAAGAAAGAAAGAAAGAAGGAGGGAGGAAGGGAGGGAAAAAGGAGAGAAGGAGGGACTACAGATCTGGCACTAGACGCAGCTTCAGAGGATAATCCAGGGCTGGAAGAGACCTGGAGATCATCTAGTCAAACCCTGCTCCAGCAGGACATTGTTAGTGAATTTCTGTCTTTTGATCTCCCAGTCACATGGTTACATAGCCACGCCCATCCAGTCACATGACCCCCCCCCCACCAAGCCACGCCCACAGAAGTGGTAGGAAAGAAATTTAAATTTCACCACTGCAACCGGGTTACTAATTTATCCACTGTGGTGATTCACTTGAGGAAATGTGGCAAGAAAGGTGGCAAAACGGGCAAAACTCACTTAACAAATGTTTCGCTGAGCGACGGAAACGTTGGGCTCAGTGGTGGTTGTAAATCGAGGACTACCTGTACAACATCTGGCTATGTATGTTTGGATGAGTCCCGGGAAGGATCAACGTGGTCGTTTGGTGCCCCCTGGTGGCCAATGCAGCCAATCCCTTTGATGAGTTCTACAGTGGGCTCAGTTGGACAAATCCCCGCAACGGGCATAATGGATGAACCAGGAGAAGCAAAGGCCAGTTCACACAACCCCCTAAAACCGAAAGACTGGATTCCAAAGCTTGCTGATTGTCAAATTAACCAATTGCGTTTGAACCTGGTGTAAATCCAGCTCAATCTTCTGACAGCTAGAGAACCATCAACCCCATGGAAGAGAAGTTGCCTTCGGAAGTTGTGGGAGCTTCATCCCTGGAGGCTTTCAAGAAGAGACTGGACTGCCGTCGGTCAGAAATGATGTCAGGTCTCCTGCTTGGGAAGGTGGTGATGGACTAGATAGCAATAGCCCTTAGACTTATATCCCGCTTCGCGGTGCGTTACAGCCCTCCTCTCTAAGTGGTTTACAGAGTCAGCAGACTTTATTGCGGTCATAGACCAAAAAAACCAAAACATCCCAGACACATAGCTGGCACACGACCAACTGAAGTGCAAAATGGCAACAAGATCAGCGGTAGAAACCACTCCGTCAAACTCACAGGTCATGTGTTTTAAATTTTTAGCTCCAATCTATAGGGACTGTAGTCAATTAAAATTATACATGGGTAGAAAATACTATATTGCAATTTGCATAAAAATCCACACATTGGCACTTTATATAACCACCAGCTGGAGTCAGCATGTTGCCCCCAACAATCTGGGTCCTCAGATGACTTACAAGGTCCCTTACAAGCTCTAGGTCCAAGCCCCACGGCTGGCCAGAGACCAAAGATGGACATACAACCAAGGAAGCAGAGAAATTATTCTTCTTACTCACACAGAAGGGAGGAGAAGAAAAACAGGACTCGAAAGCTCAAACGGAGGCTGCATTAAGACTCCGTACACACACACACACACACACACACCGAGATGGGGTCTCTGCTGGTTCCCAGAGAAAACCCACCAAAACCTCCTGGGGACACAGATTGGCCGATGCACCACTCATCCCGAAGCCGCACTTGTTGGGTACCTTGTCTGGGAAAGCGTCGAAGGAGGTGCGGACAGGATTACGGCTGCCAAACTTGGAGGATTTGAAGCGGCGGATGATATCTTGAAGCGTGGCGGCCACCACGAAATACTCCTTCGCAGCTCTTTGCCTTCGAAGAACTGCAGGGAGAAGAGCAGAAGTCAAGCTATTCTGCAAAAGCACCTGTTGTGGTCTGACAGCGGCCTGCGGAGCTGGCAGCAGAGTCAGACAGTGAGGAGGTAGGGGAGGAACTTGGGCCAGTCCTAGGGGCTGGGGAAAGCTCGGACGAGGGCTCTGCCTCGGAGGCAGAGAGAGGGCCAAGGCCATCTGATAGTTATGTGCAGCCTCTGGAGTCTGACAGCAGCGAGGCAGAAGAACAGCAGGAGCCTGTTCCCAGTGTGTGCATGCGCAGAGCTGCCAGACGACAAGAACAATTAAGGAAACAGGGTCGACTTGGGAGTAAGGCTTGGAGATGATTGGTCCCTCCCATAAGATATAAAGGAAGAGCGAATGGGACGTGAGCTTTTGCAGGAAACAATTAGTTCATCTGGCCAATTCAAGATTTGAAAATTGTGTTTGTGACTTTGTGCCAAGTTTGGCCTTGCCCTTCGTCTGGAAATTAGCTCTCTGGCAGCATTCCAAGGGAGATAAGGGGGGTGTTGATAACCTTCCTCTGAAAGACTGTTTATCAAGCCTTGCAGACTGTAAATGAAAGTAATTTACAGTCATATGAATAAAAGAGGTTTTGCGGGACTAAGATTGTGCTTTATACTTTCTAAGGAAGCCTAAATCAGAACACCTTCCAACTCTTTTAATCTGTTCTTTTCTGTTCAGTGGTTGTGGTGCTGGAGGACAATCTACTGAAAGGCCTGGCCCACAAGGATACAGGGTCTCTAAGGAGGGGATAACGAGGCTTTCAAGGTTTTTTGGACAAGATGGTGGGAGAAACACCTCAGCTTACAAGTTTTCATTTAATGACCGGTTACAACGGCACTTAAAAAAGGGATTTATAACTATTTTTCATACCACCATTAAAGCATCTCCATCATGGTCACATTTTCAAAGTTTGGACGCTTGGCCACTGGCATATATTTATGATGGCTGCCATATCCCAGGGTCACATGATCCCCTTTTGCAACCGTCTTACCCAGGGGTGGGCTTCAAAAATTTTAGCAAGGGGTTCTCTGCCCGGTTGCTGGGTGGGCATGGCCATGGTGGGAGTGGCACCATGGCGGGGGTGGGTGGGCGTTTTTGCCCTCCCCAGGCTCCAGAGGCTTTCCTCAAGCCTCCAGGAGGGCGAAAACGGCCTCCCCAGGCTCTGGAGGCCCTCTGGAACTTCTTCCCAAACTTCAGGTAGGACTGTTTTTTGCCCTCCCTGAGCCTCCGCGCACGGCCTGCACTTACTTGCATCCAAAACGGGCTGCGTGGGGACTCCTGGGAGGGGTGGGGCAGGGTGGGTGGGGCCAGCCAGGAGTGGGATTTGGGGGTTCTCTGAACTGCACAGAATCTTAGCTAGAGTTTCTCCCGAACCCCTGCGAACCCCCAGCAGCCCACCCGTGGTCTGACCAGCAAAGTCAATAGGATTCACTTAACATCCATGTTAATAATAACTGCAGCGATTCACTTAACAACTGTGGTAAGGAAGGTTGTAAAATGGGGCCAAGCTGACTTAAACAACCGTCAAAAATGTTGGGCTCAATTATGGTCGTAACTCAGGAACTACCGGCAACAAATTCCCAAAGAGGAACACAAAATAAAATAAATAAATAAAATAAAATCTCCAGCAAAAACTGGGTGTATGTTGTGTTTTTTTTAAAATACCCTCCAGCAAAATTTCTCGCTCTTGAGCTACGGCAACGAGAGCCCCCCCCCACCTCTTCTCGGAAAGTCGGTTTGCTCTTTTAATTAGGAACTGGAGATTGCATTCCAGCTGCGATGAGTTTTATTAAAAGCTCAGCAGGTTTTTTCAAGTGGAACGGAGCCTCGGGAAGCCGGGGAAGTCAATCGAGCAGATTCCCAAGTTAGCCCCGGATGGTGGGGAGCCGCCCATGAATAACTGAATGGTGAGGTTTTATGAGCTTGTCGCCCGGGAGAGCAGGGGTTTTATGATGGGTGAAAAATATATGGCGCTTGTGCACGGGTGCGGGAAGGCTTGGCCGGGATTTTTTTTTTGGCAAGGTTCACAAGTCAGAAGCGAACAGATGTGTTTGCTGAAAACAAAGTGGAAGAGGAGACGCCTCCTAATGAAAAAAAACAAAACAAACTTGCTTGATGCCTTAATGTTAATGGAGTAGTATATTCTACTGTTTCTATTATAAATATAATACTAAAATTACTATAAATATTAATGCTAACACTTATTTTTTAATAATATTTTATCTTGCTTTTAATTGGATCTAAGCCATCTAGATGGCCAACCTAGACAGTATACTAAAAAGCAGAGACATCGTCCTGCCAACAAAAGTGCATATAAGCAAGGCTTATGGTTTTCCCAGTTGCAATGGATGGCTGGGAAAGTTGGACCATAAGGAAGGCTGAGAAGGCCAAAGAATGGAGGCCTTTGAACTCTGGTGCTGGAGAAGACTCCTGCAAGAGTCCCTTGGACTGCAAGGCCATCCAACCGGTCAGTCCTAGAGGAGATCAACCCTGACTGCTCTCTAGAAGGCCAGAATCCTGAAGAGGAAACTCAAATGCTTTGGCCACCTAAGGAGAAGGAAGGAAGGACTCCCTGGAGAAGAGCCCAATGCTGGGAACGATGGAGGGCAAAAGAAGAAGGAGACGGCAGAGAACGAGGTGGCTGGATGGAGTCACTGAAGCAGTCAGCGAGTGAGCTTAAATGGACTCCAGAGGATGGTAGAGGACAGGAAGGCATGGAGGAACGTGGTCCATGGGGTCACAATGGGTCAGACACAACTTCGCAACTAACAACAAGAAGCCACCTAAGTCACATCTAGGTGAGATGGGAGGCTTATATATTTAATAAATAAATATTTTACTATTCTGCTCAAGAGCCTTGGTAGTACAGTGGTCTAAGGCACCCTGTTATTAAGCTGGTTATTAAGACCAGCTGCCTGCAATTACTGCAGGTTCGAATCTCGCCAAGGCTCAAGGTTGACTCAGCCTTCCATCCTTTCTAAGGTAGGTGAAATGAGGACCCAGTTTGTGGGGGCAATAAGCTGACTTTGTATAAATATACAAAAGGATGAAGGCTATTGCTGAGCACATTGTAAGCCGCCCTGAGTCTCCGGAGAAGGGCGGCATATAAATCAAATTTTTTTTAAAAAATTGCATTGAATATTCATTTATAATATGTAGCTTAATTAGCAGGATATTATACTCTAATGTGACATGGAATCATGCCTTTGGGTTCAAAATAACTTTTGCAAAAGAATATATTTATATAGCTTTACCTCCATCCATCCATCCATGCATCCCTATCTATCTATCTACCTACCTACCTACCTACCTACCTACCTACCTACCTACCTACCTACCTACCTACCTAATCTATTATATGTATCATCCCTATTATCTATCATTTAAGTATCATCTATGTATCTATCAGGGACGCGATGGCTCAGTGGCTAAGATGCTGACCTTGTCGATTGAAAGGTTGGCAGTTCAGCAGTTCGAATCCCTAATGCCGCGTAACGGGGTGAGCTCCCATGACTCATCCCAGCTTCTGACAACCTAGCAGTTTGAACGCACGTAAAAAAAAATGCAAGTAGAAAAATAGGGACCACCTTTGGTAAGAAGGGAACAGCGTTCCGTGTGCCTTTGGCGTTGAGTCATGCCGGCCACATGACCACGGAGACGTCTTCTGACAGCGCTGGCTCTTCGGCTTTGAAACGGAGATGAGCACCGCCCCCTAAAGTCGGGAACGACTAGCACGTATGTGTGAGGGGAACCTTTACCTTTATCTATCTATCTATCATCTCTATTCTTTATCTATCTTTTATCTATCTATCTATCTATCTATCGATCATACATATCTATTCTCTCTATTATCTATGCATCTATCTTCTATATAACTGTCTAATATCTATTTATCTATCAATAGCAATAGCAATAACAACAACAATAATAATGAATAAAACATGGTTCTTAATTATTAATGAAAATAACTTTTTTTAAAAAAAAATTACCTATTCTTGATTCAGGAAACGGATCAGCAGAGAATTATTTGATAGACCTCATATGATTGCTAAGCATCTTCTCATTTGGAATAATGCAGCTCTTAACAGCAGGCTTTTTTCTGCAAAAAAAAAAAAAAAAAAAAGGCCAAAGAATTCAGCCTGGAATCATTTTTTCCCCTCTAAAACTCCACTCCTAAAAATCAAAAAGTGTTTGCAAAGGAGGAAATAAATACCAAACATATACGTAATTGCTTGCCCTATTTTGTTTGCTACCATTTTCAGTTGCTGGGAAAGACTAGATAAATAAACTTCAGTTTTAAAGCACTTTTTTGAAGATTTAAGTGTTCCGGCCCTTATTCGGGAGTGCTGAGATTTGGAGTTGGACACATCTGGACAGGGCCAAATAACAACATGGATTCGAGGCACCCCGGGCGCTTCCCCAGTCAATAAGAGCCTGGCGAAGCAGGTCAAACGGGGCCCTTGAAAAGGAAAATAAAAAAATTGGCAGGGAGTGGATAATCTAGCTCTCATTAACCCCCCTCTCGAGCAAAACAGGCCGCAACAGCTGTTCTTTTGCATTTGGGAAAAGGAAGCTAAAAATAGCCCCCCCTCCTCGCGAGCGCTCTCACAATTTTCCTTCGCTGACGAAAAGCTACCCAGGTTTTGCATTAAAACGGCAGGAGTTGAATGCAGAGGCTGGGCCTGTCCATCCGTCAGAATAGAATAGAATAGAATGAGAGAGTTGGAAGGGACCTTGGAGGTCTTCTAGTCCAACCCCCTGCTTAGGCAGGAAATCCTATTCCACTTCAGACAAGTGTTTATCCAACATCTTTTTAAAAACTTCCAGTGTTGGAGCATTCACAAATGTTGTCCAATCTCTTCTTAGAAACCTCCAGGGATGAAGCACCCACAACTTCTGGAGGCAAGCTGTTCCACTGGTTAATTGTCCTCACCGTTAGGAAGTTTCTCCTCAATTCCAGGTTGCTTCTCTCCTTCATGCGTTTCCAACCGTTGCTTCTTGTCCTGCCCTTCAGGTGCTTTGGAGAATAAACTGACCCCCTCTTCTTTGTGGCAGCCCCTCAAATATTGGAAGACTGCTATCATGTCACCCCTACTCCTTCTTTTCACTAGACTAGCATTTCTCAACTTTGGACACTTTTAAGATGGGTGAACTTCAACTTAAAGTAGGCAAAACTGAGAAACCTTTTTCTACAAGATGGAAAGACAAGATCTAAACCTTAACCGTATCTTTTCTTTTATGTACACCGAAAGCAGCGGTGAAATGCTCCTGGTTCGGACCAGATTGACCGATCTGGTAGCGATGGCGGTGGGTGGTTCGGAGAACCAGTAGCAGAAATCCCTGCCCCCCCGCCGAGCCGCACTATCATCAGACGCTTTTGTCAACCCTAAGTCCTTCTTTTCACTAGACTGAGGTAAAGATAAAAGTTCCCCTCGTATATATGTGCTAGTTGTTCCTGACTCTAGGGGGCGGTGCTCATCTCCGTTTCAAAGCCGAAGAGCCAGCGCTGTCCGAAGACGTCTCCGTGGTCATGTGGCCGGCATGACTCAACGCCAAAGGTGCACGGAATGCTGTTCCCTTCCCACCAAAGGTGGTCCCTATTTTTCCACTTGTATTTTTTTTACGTGCTTTCGAACTGCTAGGTTGGCAGAAGCTGGGACAAGTAACGGGAGCTCACCCCATTACGCAGCACTCGGGATTCAAACTGCCGAACTGCCGACCTTTCGATCGACAAGCTCAGCGTCTTAACCACTGAGCCACCGCGTCCCTTCACTAGACTAGACACATCCAATCCCTACAACCGTTCTCCATGTTTTAGCCTCCCTATTCATCTTCGTTACTCTTCTCTGCCTTCCTTCCAAAGTCTCTACATGTTTTTTTGCCATGTGGCGACCGAAACTGGATGCAGTATTCCAGGTGTGGTCTTAGAACTGGAGAAAAATGACAAAATAGAAAGACCTGCAAACAGAAGAACAACAACTGGGACAAAAGAAAGATTAGTCCCATTAGTAATAAGCACCTTGGATGTAATCCAAAAACATCTGGAGCACTATCAGGCCATTGCAAACGGCAGGTATACTTGGAAAGCTTTCTCTCCTGTGGTGATACTTTTAATGCCATCCGACAGCCACATCTGCCTCTCCCAGGTTCTTGGGAAGGACTCAGTAGGTAAACAAAAACGCCAAATCTAAGTCTGAACATCTGGCTGACTGCCTGACCAAGCATAACAAAAGTATTTGATCCAGCTGGGTTTGCATCACGTTGTATATAAACCCATTTCTAAAAGTTCCTCTAAGTTTCTTGCCCCCCAAAACACTTTGTTCTTCTGGCTATAACAAACTAACACAAAATCCCTGTGGAGCTAGTTTTTTTTTTTAAATTTGCTTTTTAAAAAAAAAAACTTTCAGAGGAGATTTTTGGAAGTACATTTTGCTCTTTCGGGCTGCAAATGGCAATAATAGATCCTGGGCAATTTTTTTAATGCTTATCTCCGGAGGCCAAGAAGGAAGGACAGATTGAGGATCGGGGAAGAAAATCCCAGGATTTGGGGGAGAAACAAACTTGATTTGGTTCTCCCCAAAGATTGCCCAAAACCGGAAATAAATTGCATTTCATATATACATATATTTTTTTGTAGACCTCGAACATGGAAGGCGAAGAGGATGCAACTAATAAAGTTGGGTTAAAAATTGAAATGAGCTCAGAGCAGAACAATTCGGGCGGGTCCCATAAGACAGTTTTATAAGGGGAGTAGCCCGTTTTCTGGGATTGCGTAACACCAGTTGACGAATCCGACAGGTGGGTTGACTGGCATCATTTTTACAAGGTTGAAGCTGTTTTGCTTTTAATGCAACCGGTTAAACTTCTGAACTGCAGTCTCCTCAGGCAGACTCTGGTTGAGCGAGGTTGATTTTTTTTTTGGCTTCGGGCAGTGAGGAACAGGCACTCTGTACATGCTCAAGGGAGCCCAGCTGTGGCACTGGACTATTATTATTTATTTATTTATTTATTTATTTATTTATTTATTTATTTAATTTGTATACCGCCCTATTCCCGAAGGACTCAGGGCGGTGAACAGCCGAATAAAATACATATAATATAAATGTTAAAAAACCATTAAAATACAATTAAATAATTGGCCCGGAAAATGAAATTTAAAACACCCCAAATTCATAAGACAAGTTTAAAATTTAAAAATTTAAAATTTTTTTAAAAACAATTTAAAAGAGGAGAGTTAAGCCAGGCCGGCCTGCTGAAATAGAAATGTTTTGATGGCAGGGCGGAAAGCACGTAGGTCTGGGATCCTCCGTATCTCCGGGGGGAGCTCGTTCCAGATGGCAGGTGCCCCCACAGAGAAGGCTCTCCCCCTGGGGGCCGTCAGTCGACACTGTTTGGCCGACGGCACCCTGAGGAGCCCCTCTCTATGGGAGCGTACTGGCCGGTGAGAGGCTACTGGTGGCAGAAGGCGGTCTCGTAAATACCCCGGTCCTAAGCCATGGAGCGCTCTAAAGGTGATAACCAGAACCTTGAAGCACACCCAGAAGACCACCGTGAGCCAGTGCAGCTCGCGCAGGAGGGAGGTCACATGGGAGCACCACATCACTCCCATAACCACCTGCGCGGCCGCATTCTGGACCAACTGGAGCCTCCGGGTGCTCCTCAAGGGGAGCCCCATGCAGAGAGCATTGCAGTAGTCCAGGCAGGAAGTGACGAGGGCATGAGTGACCGTATTTAACGAGTCCCAATCCAGAAAGGGACGCAACTGGCAAATCAGGCGAACCTGATAAAATGCCCTCCTGGCCACAGCCGTCAAGTGCTCTTCTAAAGACAGCTGTGAGTCCAGGAGGACACCCAAGTTACGAGCCCTCTCCGTGGGGGCCAACGACTCGCCCCCAATAGTCAGTGATGGCGCCAACTGACTATATCGGGATGTCGGAAACCACAGCCACTCAGTCTTGGATAGGTTGAGGCTGGGTCTGTTCCTCCCCATCCAGATGCTGGTTGTTGGAGGAACTAAGTAAAACTTGTGCAAGGAATTGTTGGTGAGCAGAGAGTTTGGCTCTGACCCATCTCTCATTCCAATTGTTCTTGTAGCGTGGCCCAAGAGAGATAGAGAAAAGCCCTCTGTGGATGCTCAGAGGCAAGGCTGCCATTTAGCCTGGGAACGCCAGCCGTTGACAGAAGGGGGCATACTGTGACTGGGTTTTTAACCCAGCAAGAAGAGCTACAATTGGGAGTCTTTTGTGATTTAAGGCCATTGTGGGAGGGGAGTTATTGGGCTCAGGTGGTTGAATTTAGCCGAGGTTGTGTGCCACACCTGAGCAAGGCTCAAATATTCGGCAGCTGCATTTTTCACAAGCAGCTGATCTCGGTTAGGGGATAAGCCTGAGTTTGCTGTTTGGCTTGATTGATGCTTCCTTTGTATTTGGAGCCCAAACTCAAGCTAATCCAGGTGAATTCAGGTGGAGGCGACCCAGAAGAACCAAATGCAGAAGGTAAGGCACAAAGGGGCACGATTTCTCTCGCACACCTTCACCTGCGTCATGACGGAGACGACGACGGCACCGTTTGGGGACTGGCAGGAAGGAAGGAAGATGCTGCTGAATTAGGACCCGGCCCTCTAGACCCCCCCCCCCACTGCCAGCTCTGAGCCAGTTGCCATGGCAACCGGAGCAGCCTGCAATGCCAAATTGTAAGGCACGCATGGGACCCCCGGGGATCTGGCATTGTGCTGGGGTTGCCAACTGGGGAGGGGGCTGCAACATCCCACCAGTTCCATTCATCATACCTGAATCTCTCTTCTCTTCTCCCCCCCCACCACCTTAATCTTAATTTTTTTCCTGCCCTCTGCACCTCCTTGATGAATTTCTCTCTCCCTCTCTCTCTCTCTCTCTCTGTGTTTCTGTGTTGTGTGTGTGTGTGTGGGGGGGGGTATATGCATAATGGTTATCTTTTGGGAGCTGAATGCAACGAAATTTCATTTTAATGTATGCTGATTAGTGTACATTTAAAGTGACAAAGTTTTTATTCTACTTGTATTGCATTGCATTCTATTCTATTCTATTCTCTAGCCTAGATAGATAGATAGATAGATAGATAGATAGATAGATAGATAGATAGATAGATAGATAGATAGATAGATAGATAGATAGATAGAAAAATAGGTAGGTAAGTAGGTAGGTAGAAAAATAGATAGATAGATAGATAGATAGATAGATAGATAGATAGATAGATAGATAGATAGATAGATAGATAGATAGGTAGATAGATTGATAATAGATAGGTAGATAGGTAGGTAGGTAGAAAAATAGATAGATAGATAGATAGATAGATAGATAGATAGATAGATAGAAAGAAAGAAAAATAGATAGGTAGATAGATTGATAATAGATAGGTAAACAGATTGGTAGGTAGGTAGAAAAATAGATAGGTAGATAGGTAGATAGAAAAATATAGGTAGATTGATAATAAATAGGTAGACAGATAGATAGATAGGTAGGTAGGAAGGTAGGTAGAAAAATAGATAGATAGATAGATAGATAGATAGATAGATAGATAGATAGATAGATAGATAGATAGATAATAGACAGACGGGCAGAGGGATAGAGAGAGAGAGAGAGAAACTAATCGAAGATGTGCAGAGGGCAGGAAAGAAATTAGAAATTAAGATTAAGTTTTTTTGGGGGGAAGGGAGAGAGATTCAGGTATGATGAGTGGAGCCGGTGGGGTGTTGCAGCCCCCTCCCCCACCCCATTGATAACATTCCCCCCAGAACAAAAAGGATTTGAGACAGGAGGCAACCGGATTCCCTGAGAACATAGGAGCACCCAGGTGTGCAAAATCCCACAACGGAGGGGAAGGCGGGGAGAGTGCATCTGCACACCCGTTTGCTGTGGAAGAGCGAAGCCGTTGCACCATCTGCAAGCAAGGATAACCCGGGGAGTTAAGAATGATGTTTTTTTCAGCCCTGAGGACAGGCACCTTGGTTTTGCTTTTTAAGGAAAGAGGTGTGGCTCCCGGTTCCTCTTCCAGCATCTCCAGATAAACGCCTAGAGAGGTTTCTAGCTTTAGCTTACATCCTCCGACGATACCTTAACAGTTCCTAGGTCCTTGGTTAGGACTCGAGCTGCTGAGCTATTAACCAGCCTCAAAGGCTGTGAATCTCACTAAAGATTAAATAATAATAATAATAATAATAATAACAACAACAACAACAACAACAACAACAACAACAACAACAACAACAACAACAACAACAACAACAACAACCAAAACCTTGCAGCTGCATTCACACCTGCTCGTCTGAGGTTAGCTTTTCCCTGGCTAGAAATCTGCTTTTTCAAATTTCAAATCGAATTTGATTTCTATGCCGCCCTTCTCCGGAGACTCAGGGCGGCTTACAATGCGCTAAGCAATAGCCTTCATACTTTTGTATATTTATACAAAGTCAGCTTATTGCCCCCACAAACTGGGTCCTCATTTCACCTACCTTAGAAAGGACAGAAGGCTGAGTCAACCTTGAGCCTGGCGAGATTCGAACTTACTAATTGCAGACAGCTGGAGTTAAATTACAATGCGTTAGTCTGCTGAGTTATCCAGGCTCCTTTTTGGAAATCCAGCCCAGACCTTTGGCGCAAAAGGGGCTTAATTCATCTACTCACGTTTTCATGGGGTCGTGGGAACGCAACTCGCAACTCTCACGCCCTAAACTTTGGAGGAAGCGGCCAGAATGTTAAAGAGCAAGCTTGCAGGAGGTCGCGTTAGGCAAGAACGAAAGTCCATCACGTGGCATTGTTTTGGCGCACACCTGTGTGAAGTAGGTCACGCGCTGCCACCGAAACACGGGGACTCGATTCCAAAACGTGCCAACGGGCCCGCAGGAGACCAGATTATTCCCAGCCGGAATAATCTTAACACCCCCTTATACACACATACACAAACACCGTGTTTACACACTGCGCTAAACTCCGCGCATCTCCTTTTGTAGCCTGGTTATTGGGTTTCATGGTGCGCACCTACCTACCTACCTATTTCTTAACCGGGATTCAAGGGTGAGGGGTTGGGCTAGATGACCTCCAAGGTCCCTTCCAGTTCTGTTCATCTGTTAAAGCAACTGTTGCACGACTCGGAACACATCGCCAGCTTCCCAAACTGCTGCTGGCTGTGGGATTCCTTCCACGCGTGGGAGGGGGGGATCCCTCCTTCCCCTCCCTTGTTCTATCGCGGCGGCTCCCTTTCGCGGAGAAGAGGGAGCGCTCTGCGTACGCTCAGAGGCACTCTCGTTCCGGAGGGAGAAAGGAGGCGCGAGGCTCAGGAGCGGGGAAGTGGATGGGGGGAGGCTGCTCTCCCACCCACCTCTCTCCCTCCCTCCTTCCCGTCCCTTGTTCTATCGCGGCGGCTGCAGCCTGCTTCCTTGCGCGGAGAAGAGGGAGCGCTCTGCGTACGCCCAGAGGCACTCTCGTTCCGGAGGGAGAAAGGAGGCGTGAAGCTCAGGAGCGGGGAAATGGGGTGTGTGTGGGGGTGTCTGATGGTGCTGCTCTTCCCCGCCACCCACCCCAGCTCCCCTCCTTTCCTCCCTCCTTCCCGTCCCTTATTCTACCGCGGCGGCTGCAGCCTGCTGCCTTGCGCGGAGAAGAGGGAGCGCTCTGCGTACGCCCAGAGGCACTCTCGTTCCGGAGGCAGAAAGGAGGCGTGAGGCTCAGGAGCGGGGAAATGGATGGGTGGGGGGGGGTGTCTGACGGTGCTGCTCTCCCACCCACCCAGCCCCGCGCCCCCTCCTCTCCCCTCTCCCTCCCTCCCTCCCTCCGCTAAAGGGGTCCCGCCTCCCTTCCTTGCGCACTGCGCTCCTCTCCGCTCCGTTTCTCCAAACCCGGCTGGGCGACGGGCGGCGACTCAAGGCCAAGCCGGGGGCGGGCGAGGGAGGCGAGGCGAGGCGGGGACGCGCTTGGGATCGCCCCCTCCTCTCCTCTCCGCCCCCCCACCCCACCTTCCTCCTGCCTCCGCGGGCGAGCCGAGGCTGCTGCGCGTCCCGGGCTCCGCTGCAACCCGGGGCGGAAAGGACAGCCAGCCGGGCGCTCAAGGCGAGCCGCCCCGTCCCCGGTGAGTGAGCGGAGAAAGAGGGAAAGGGCCGCTGGGGAGGGGAGGGCGAGGGTGCTTCTGAGCGTGAACAGAGTGCCCGGAGGGCGAGACGGACGGGATGGGGAGGGGATCGGACCCTCTCGCCGCTTGGAAGGCGCAGGAGAGGATAGCGGCAAGCGAGAGGGAGTCCCACCGGGGAAGCGAGCCTCTGGGCATGCACAGAGTGCGCTCCCGGGGTGCCTCCTCGCTAAAGCGCAGCCCGCCGGGGCTTTGCGGGGAAGGGCTCGAGTCCCTCCGCTTCTCCGGTCCTTCCCCGGATCGGAGGAAGAAAAAACTTAAGTTCGGCTTTTCAGGCTGACGCCGCGGGTTCCTCGCTTTGCCCCGCGCAACGTTTCGGGAAGGATTTCGGGATCGCGACCTGCCGCTTGTCCTCCTTTGCAAGCGACCCAGCCCGATGGAGAAGATGCTTCCTCCGGTTGTTGGCCCTGGCCTGAACCCGAGTTGACCCGCCTTCGCCTTCCCACGACCTCCGCGAAAGCGGGTTGAGCTTTTGAACGGAGCCTTTTCCAGGCTGGGGGACTCAGCCCCGCTGCTTGCTTGGCCTCTTGCTTGGCCTTTTGGCTGACCTGGGTTGGGTCGTCGTGCGAAAGCGCGCACCGGCCGCCGGGGTCTTTGCGGGCATCCTCCGCTTTGGAGCTCAAATGGAAGAGGCCACCACGCAAAAAATAATAATAAAATAAAATAAAATACAAACCCCAAATACAAGCCCAGGCTGGATTGAGCGTGTCCTGATGTGCAAAATGGGTTTTTTTTTAAAAAAAATAAATAATTCTCTTTCACCCCCTTTTTCCTCTCTTTCAAACCCTCCCCCCAAAAATCTCAGCAGCGGCACATTTTTCTAGCCATGTGGGTGGGTGTGAAAGGAAGCCGGGTATTTTCCAAAGGGCTTTTGTTAAAAGAGAAAAAGTGGGGAGGGGGGTTGGAAGAGATGTCTTAACCATCCAACCTGTCAGGTTGCTCCTGATGGCTGTCTGTCAAAAGACCCAGATGTGCTTCTCTGCAAAAACTCGGGAAAAAAAAAACCCTAAAAACCCAAAAACCCTGATTTGGGCGTTGGGGATTCTCCAATCCTCCTCCTTTCCCGGATTGTGAATGTTAAAAATGTGTGTGGCTTTTGGGGAACGATGTGCCAGGGAGAAGCTGGGGTGCGCACACAACCCGGGGGGGGGGCATCCTTTGGTGGGTGGGTGTCCCTTGGGGAGGGTATGTGTCTGTGTGTGTGTGTGTGTGTGTGTGTGTGTGTGTATGGCCAGAGACTTTGTGTGCAATGCAGCGTGGAGCCCGGTGTATAAAATGACTGCATCTGTGTGCCATGCGCCTGGAGGAAGAATGCGTCTCGAGGGAGCCCTGGTGGCCCAGTGGGAAGTAGCTTGGAAGCAGACAAACTGAGATTGCTGGTTTCTTTTTTTTTTAAAAAAAAATAAAAACTGGGCAACGAAGAGCGTCTCTGCTCCTCACCCTGTTCGGTGCGTCCATGCGTCCTCTTGGGTTTTTTGTTTTTATTTTGGGGCAGGGAGCAGCTGCCTGCGTTGATAAATGTTGATGCCACACAATCTGTCGACAACTGGGTGTGTGCGCGCCCGCAAGCACCCGCGCAGAGGTCTGTGTGGGGAAGTCCTGCTTTGCAATGTGGCAGCTGAAAAAGGCCGCTCTTTTGCAACCGAGGGGGTCTTGGGTGGGAAGGAAAAAGGCTGGGCGTTTAATTTGAGGTGCATCCGTTGCAAGGTGGGTCTGCGCGGGTGAATTTGTGTACACATGCGTGCAAAGGGAAGGTGATTTTGCAGGGCCTGGTGTCGTATGGAGCAGGAGTCCTGGGTGTTATCGGCTTCTCTGCTAGCAGTTGTGAGCCCCCGAAGCGACACACAACACACAGGCAGGCCTAAAAATAACTCTCTTGCTAACCCACCATTTCCGAGCACAAAGGCCTGCTTTAAAAGATTAATAATAATCTTTCTCCGCCATACAATTCTTGCGTGGGGCTGGAGTGGGACGGGAGCAGATCAGAGTTGGAACAAACCCACATTTGGCCTGGATCTCTTTCCTGCCCTTGTGGGAGGGGTGGGTTTATCATGACACCAGAAACCTTCTGAGCCTTTGGCCAAAGCGAGTTGTGTGTAGGGGTCCTGTAGGACAGGGGTCTCCAACCTTGGCAACTTTAAGCCTGGAGGACTTCAACTCCCAGAATTCCCCAGCCAGCTTTGCTTCTGGGAGTTGAAGTCCGCCAGGCTTAAAAGCTTGGCTGGCTGGGGAATTCTGGGAGTTGAAGTCCGCCAGGCTTAAAGCTTGGCTGGCTGGGGAATTCTGGGAATTGAAGTCCGCCAGGCTTAAAGCTTCGCTGGCTGGGGAATTCTGGGAGTTGAAGTCCGCCAGGTTTAAAGCTTCGCTGGCTGGGGAATTCTGGGAGTTGAAGTCCGCCAGGCTTAAAGCTTCGCTGGCTGGGGAATTCTGGGAGTTGAAGTCCGCCAGGCTTAAAGCTTCGCTGGCTGGGGAATTCTGGGAGTTGAAGTCCGCCAGGCTTAAAGCTTCGCTGGCTGGGGAATTCTGGGAGTTGAAGTCCGCCAGGTTTAAAGCTTCGCTGGCTGGGGAATTCTGGGAGTTGAAGTCCGCCAGGCTTAAAATTGCCAAGGTTGGAGACCCCTGCTGTAGCAGGCAGTTCCAAAGACACATTTGCTGTTGGGACCGGTAAATGAATGGTTCGTGCGACTCCAAAATGTCCTCTACTTACAACTAACTGGAATAACGAGATTAATTTACAACTAACTGGATTCACTAAATGATGCTTCTCTCGACTTGCTTGGTCCTCACTACAACCCTGTAGAGTAGGCCAGGCAGCATAGCTCCCTGGCTAAAGGGGAGTAGGAGCTTCTCAGTCCTTTCTCCAGGCTGGTGGAGACACATGTTCGGACAGCGATTCTCACATGTTCCTGCATGTGTAGTCCTCGGGTTATGACCACAGACTGAGCCTGCAATTTTGGCTGCTAAGCGAGACAAGTTGTTCAGTGAGTTTTGTCCCCATTTTTACGACCTTTCTTACCACAGATATTAAATGAGTCGCTGCAGTTTTAACGTTAGTTATGCGGTTGTTAATTTGAATCTGGCTCGGCAGAAGGTTTACAAAACATGACCCGGGGACCCTGCGACCGTCGTAAATATGAAACTGCAGCCGAGTGTCCGAAATTTTGATCACCTGACCGGGGGGCAGGCTGCAACAGTTGTAAAGTGTGAAAAATAGTCATCACGGTTGCTTTTTTTTAAGTGCCGTTGTAACTGAACGGTCACTAAACGAATGGTTGTAAGTCGAGACGATCTGTATTTAGAGGATAGAGCCCAAGCGAAGTTGCAAAGGAAATGGCAACGTTTCTTGGGAATCAGGCTATTGCTGTACTCAGTGCCAGGCATGAGGTGCCAGCTCAACCCTTCTGAGCATTTGATTTCCATAAATTGATCTCTATCAGAGATCAATTTTGGAGGGCATATTCTTCTTTTTCCCTTTGCTTTCATCCCTCCCTCCTTCTTTCCTTCTCTTTCCCCCATCCTTCTTTCCTTCCTTCCTTCCCTCTCTCCCTCCTTCCCTCTCCTTCCTTCCTCCCACCTTTCTCCTTCCTTCCCTCCTTCTTTCCTTCCCCTTTTCCCCATCCTTCCTTCCTTCTCTCCCTCCCTACCTCCTTCTTTCCTTCTCTTTTCCCCATCCTTCTTTTCTCCCTTCCTTCCCTCTCTCCCTCCTTCCCTCTCCTTCTTCCCTCCCACCTTTCTCCCTCCTTCCCTCCTTCTTTCCTTCCCCTTTTCCCCATCCTTCCTTCCTTCTCTCCCTCCCTACCTCCTTCTTTCCTTCTCTTTTCCCCATCTTTCTTTCCTTCCTTCCCTCTCTCCCTCCTTCCCTCTCCTCCCTCCCTCCCACCTTTCTCCTTCCTTCCCTCCTTCTTTCCTTCCCCTTTTCCCCATCCTCCCTTCCTTGCTTCCCTCCCTCCCTCCTTCCTTCCTTCCTCCTTTAAGACTACCCGTGTTTCCTCCAAAATAAGACCCTGTCTTATATTTTTTTGAACCTCGAAATAAGCGCTTGGCCTTATTTTCGGGGAGGTCTTATTATTTTGGGGCGCGTGGAGCAAGACGGGGCTCCTCTTGCCATCTTACCTGATTTCCAGCTCTGCGTTTAAATATTTTCGGGGAGGGCTTATTTTTGGGGGAGGGCTTATTTCAGCGCATGCACTCAAAAGTCCGATTGGGCTTATTATCAGGGGAGGTCTTATTTTCGGGGAAATGGGGTTATTTCTATCTGTTACTCAGCAAAGCTGCATTCTAATTTATCGCCTTTCCCCGGAGATCTTTGGTTGCCATCTCTGTTGTTGGGTGAAACTTGGTGATGGCTTGACTGCTTAGCTGGGGCAACTAAGAGAATTAACTACAGTCTTACAACACCTGAAACTTAATTTTGATCTTGGTTTGTCATTTTGTTTGTCCTGGCTCTGAATGCAAAGTAAAACGCAGTGAGTTTGATTCGTTTAGGGTTCGGGAGAACGCCGACATTCAGTGAGTTCCCCTGGATCTCGTCGTTTGACTTTCCCAACTCGTACATCGGGGGGACCCAATGGAGACCCAGATATCTGGACTGCAACTTCCATAACGGAAGCCCTGCAGGGGATGCTTGGAGATGTAGTCCAATGCATTTGGTGTAGGATTCAGCGGGCAGAGACCAGAGGCGAGCAAAAATCTGGGTCCAGAACATTTTGTAAAAGTTTTGGTGGGATTTCTTTGGATTTCCCCAATGTATTTTGGTGTCCTTTTTCTCTTTTCAACATGTGGCATGTGACCTTACAGATAGTCTTCCATTTACCGACAGTCCATTTAGCGACTCTTTGTAGTTACAATGGTAGTGAAAAAAGTGGCTCGTGACCGTTTTTCGCACATCTGCTGTAGCATCCCCATGATCACGTGATAAAAATTTGGATGCTCAGGATTGGGTTCACATTTATGCAATGTCCTGGGGTCATGTTTTTGCGACCTTCTGGCCAGCAAAGGTCAACGGCGAGCCAGAATTCATCTAACAATCGTGTGACTCGCTTAACGACTGCGGTCGTAAGAAAAGTCATAAAATGGGGCAAAACCCCCCACTTAGCAGCTGTCTTGCTTAGCAATGAAAATGTTGGGTTCAAGAACTACCTGTATTTGGAAGCTTGGAAGCTGTGCAGAGTGGCCTTAAATTCATCCCTTGAGTGGGAGCCGCAAACAAAACTCACTCTCCCCACTGAATTGATCCAGGAGCTGATTTGATCTCCGACATGTTTTTAACTTTTACTCCTTGGTTTCGCTTTAAAACTGTGACCGTTGGATGTTGCATTTCCAAAGTCTGATGGGTGTGAAGTGGCAAAGAAGCTGACAGGTTTATGAGTGGCCCAGGCCAGTGGTGAAATCCAAATTTTTTTAAACTACCGGATCTGTGGGCGGTGGTGTGGCTTGGTGGGTGTGGCTTGGTGGGCGTTGCAGGGGAAGGATAATGCAAAATCTCCATTCCCACCCCACTCTTGGGGGAAGGATACTGCAAAAATCTCCATTCCAGGAGATTTTGCAGTATCCTTGCCCTGGAGTGGGGAGGGAAGGGGGATTTTGCAGTATCCTTGCCCTGGAGTGGGGAGGGAAGGGGGATTTTGCAGTATCCTTCCCCCTGGAACGGGATGGGAATGGGGATTTTGCAGTATCCTTCCCCCTGGAGTGGGGTGGGAATGGGGATTTTGCAGTATCCTTCCCCCTGGAGTGGCGTGGGAATGGGGATTTTGCAGTATCCTTCCTCTGGAATGGGGTGGGAATGGGGATTTTGCAGTATCCTTCCCCCTGGAGTGGGGTGGGAATGGGGATTTTATTTATTTATTTATTTATTTATTTATTATATTTCTATACCGCCTTTCTCCCGTAGGACTCAAGGCGGTGTACAGTCAAGAAAAATATAGACACACAAACATCATAAAATTGCTAATTAAAATTATTACTTAGTTTGGTCAATTAAATAAAACCCAGAATTAGATAACATTTAAAAAATTCATTCACATGTTCATATGTTTAGCCCCGCTTGTTGGAACATGAGGGTCTTAAGGGCACGGCGGAAAGCACGAAGGTTGGGGTATTTTGCAGTATCCTTCCCCTGCCACGCCCACCAAGCCACACCACACCACACCCACCAAGCCACGCCCCACAGAACCGGTAGTAAAAAAAAATGTGAATTTCACCACTGTCCTACATCTTGTGTGAATGCAGCTCCCATGTTCCCAGTTTGAGATAAATGCTCTGATTCCCTTTAATTTCAACCACGGGGTATATGCGCATCCCCTGTGTGCTGCAGTTTCTTCCTAGGAGCTGAACTCCTTTTGCCAAATGAAGGAAGGAGGAGACGGTTTGGGCCTAGGAGCTCTGGCCAGGCAGCTTTATGTTAGCCCACCCCCACCCCTGAGGCGGGCTGCTGGACATGTCCCATCGGTCAATCCTGCGTCATGTGCTGGCAAAGCCCCCGGATTTTAGTGCGTCTTTCAGCATTCCACAACTGCTTCGGGATGGAGGTGGGGTGGGGGGCGCATGGGTGCGCAGGGAAAAAAGGGAGAAAGCTTCTCCGGTGTGCACACACGCGTGTGTGACTTTGCACCAGGGTTCTCCAAGGACACTGGAGCAGCCTTACATGTAGGAGGACGCGTGAGCGGGAGGAAAAAAAACAAAACCCCGCTTTGCTGCTTGTAGCCCTTTGTTCCCAAAGGCTGGGAATTTCATCCTGCATCTTGCAGGGAATGCAAAAGCCGTTGTGCGTGGAGATGCTCCATTCACGCTGTGGGGGTTTGAAAAGGTGCAGGGGGGCTCAAGACAGCACAGTTGCCGCCTTTTAAGAAAGGGGGTCAGATAGTGGTGGGGGGGAAGTACATTTATCTGGGGACGCATGTTCAGAGATGTTTCTCTAATCCCAGCTGTCTTGGGCAAGGCAGCAGCTTTCCAAGGCAAATACCCTGCTGAAGAAATCGGCCGCCTCGTTTGATTTTTATTCTTTTATTTCTCCTTCTCAAATAAAGAGGACGCCCGTTTTAGGAAGGCGGGTTATATTGTGATTGTTAATCATGTTTATTATAATACCAAAGAAGGAGAGGAATCCGGGGCCATCCTAACGCTCGTCGGCAGCCCAGTTGCCAACCAGAGAGGATGCTGAGGCAGCCAGCCGCCTGACCCAAAAACACATTTTTCTGAGGCTTAAAAAGGCAGGAATAATTACATTGTCTACTGCATTATTAATGCCGGAGTCTGGTCCTTCGGCGTTTCGGCTTGGAGCGGGAAGAAAATGCAGCAATATTTGCTGCGTTAGGCCAGGCAAGTTAAC
Organism: Pantherophis guttatus; assembly: GCF_059756535.1. Taxonomy (NCBI): domain Eukaryota; kingdom Metazoa; phylum Chordata; class Lepidosauria; order Squamata; family Colubridae; genus Pantherophis; species Pantherophis guttatus. Next base: position 8,678,971 of record NC_142080.1, read on the forward strand.
AAAGCAAGACGGTGACTTCCGTCCGGCTTAACTACAAAGCCCATGGTCCCAAACTACAGGTATGCTCCACTTAACAATAGTTTAGGAAGCGTTCAAAGTTACAACAGCACCGAGAAAAGGGATTTACGACCGTTTTTTCACAGTTGCGGCCTTTGTAGCATCCCCATGGCCACGTGATCAAAATTCAAGATTTTTGGCAACTGACTCATACTTACAACTGTTGCCCTCACATGATTCCCTTTTGCGACCTTCTTGACAAGCAAAGTCAATAGGGGAGATCCAGATCCACTTTACAACCGGGTGACTGATTTATCAACCGCAAGCGATTCATTTAACAACGGTGGCAAAGAAAGAATTGGGAAAACGGGGCTAAAACTCAACTTAGCAAATGTCTCGGTGAGCAACAGAAATTCGGTGCTTCTATTGTGGCCGTAAGCTGAGGACTTACCTGTGTACAGGTAATTCTGAGCAGAGGCGAGGAATTTTTGGAGAGCCATCGCTTTCCCCACTCCTTAGCACTTTTAAACAATTTCTGGAAGCACCAGCATGCTTGCTTCCAGACTCCTCAAGCCACCAGCAGGGCACGATGGGCATTGTAGTCCCGTTCTACCTTCAGGAGGGCACCAGAGCTGGAAAAACCAGATCTTTAACAGGAGGGGCCAAGTTTGAGCCCAGTCCAAAACTTCCAGAGGTGCCTACTCTCTCTGCCGCATCTTAATGAGAGAAAAAAAAAAGCTCTCTGCACATGCTCAGAGACCGCTCACTGGTTCCTGAACTTTAGCCAGGGGATGTTTCCAGAATGAAGTCCTCATTCCCAAAGCTTGCAAAATTGCAGATGACATAGTAGGCCAATATCCTGTTACAAACAACCCCGTTTCTTACATCCGGTCATTAAAAAAATGTTGTGCATTCATCCCCCGTGACTCAGGAGAGCTGTACTTGTTTTTTGAGATTTGCAGCTGCACAGATACAAAAAGGAAACTTGCTGGGGACTGTCCGGCCTCCGCTTCCCAGAGTGACCAGGGATTTG